>NW_024412406.1:13263226-13264115 GCF_014898765.1 Herpailurus yagouaroundi
TGTGTGTGTGTGTGTGTGTGTGTGTGTGTGTGTGTGTGTGTGTGTGTTTGGAGAGGGACATGCACGCAGTGCGTGCCATGGAGCTAAGACAGTAATCACCCAAAGCAGAGGAGGAAGAGCCTTACGTATGAGGCTCAGGAGTTTGAATTCAATCCTGTGGGAGCTGGATGATTTGGAGGCTCATGAACAGGAGCGTGATATGATTGAGTCTATGCTTCAGAAATCCATCGATTGGTATCTTGAAACTGTATTCAAGGGATGGTGGGTGGTGAGAAAAAATGCTGGGTGAAAAGCTAGGAGGGCCTTTTTGTCTGAAATAATGTACTTATTTATATGCTATTATTTCAGTTCAAATTTACATCTAATGCTTGCCTTAAGTGGAGAATGCATAATATTAAAAGTATAGAAAAGCAGTATTGCATGGTGGTGAGAACGTGGGTTTTGCAGTCAGACTAACTCTGGCCAAAAAAAAATTCACCGTTTTGCTATTTACTAACCATGTAACGTGGGTTTTGAGAGGCAGCAGAGCAGGGGTTTGAGAGAGGGCTCCGAAGCCTTGTTGTCAGCTCTGCCACTCACCAGTTAGCTAAGTGTGATGCTGAATAATTACTGAACCGCTCTGTGCCTCTGCTTCCTCGTCTGTGAGACGAAGATAGTAATAATAGCTGACTGAGGTGCCTGGGTCGCTCAGTTGGTTAGGCATCTGCTTCTTGATTTTGGCTCGGGTCAATGATCTCATGGTCTGTGTGATCGAGCCCCACATCTGGCTCTGCCCTGAGAGTGTGGAGCCTGCTTGGGATATTCCCTCCCCCCTCCCCTTCCCCCCCCCCCTCCCTCTCCCTCTGCCCCTCCCCCTCCCTCTGCCCCTCCCCCGCTCGTGTGGGCATGC
>NW_024412406.1:13264215-13274892 GCF_014898765.1 Herpailurus yagouaroundi
CTTAGAACACAATGTGACTCCTAGGAAGTGCTTAATATTTATTGGTTATTATTATTACCATCATCCTCATTATCGTCATCTATGGTCTCTGAACCTCTGCTTTGTGAAATGGAAATTGTAGTTTTATCATGGTATTATGGCAATGTCTACTTAAAATACTGAGCATAGTCACTGGCATTTACCATATGTATTCAAACACTAGCAGCTATTATTAAATAATTAAAAATGTTACATTAAAAAAAACTCTACTGGGACTGGCTACTGGGTCTCCGTGGGTGGGAGAGGATATTTTCTCCTCTTCTGATGTCCCTCACATTATCCAATGGCTGTTTCAGGTACTCTGAGTACCTGGGCTACCTAATAAGTACTTGCTCAGTTAATACGTAATAAAGGTAGGGTTTATGTCTGAATATTCCTGCAAATGGGTGAAGAATGGGAAAATATAGGGGAAAAAACATAATCTGAGATCTAAATTTGGTAGGTTGATTACATTTTAGGCAAGTAAACCATTTTTCCAGATTGATATGATTGAGGTTCTGAGTCCTAGCCAGCTCATCTGCTTCCAATCTTCATACACTAGTTTATTTTACCATCCGCTAATTTGCAACATACACTGATACACTTTTATTCAATGCCCTGGTATTCTGGGACTTTTCCTATGGCTGTGCCGTTTTTGCTGATTGTTCAGATTTCCAGCAGAGCGATGATTAAGGATGATCAAGGCCTAATTAGAAAATGTTTGACTTTGTACTTTACAAAGATTTCGTGAAAGCTATGGTAAGTCAAAGAAATTTGAAACTACTTGCATGACCTTGGGCTAGTTTCGCAAACACCTTGAACCTGCAGTTTCTTCACCTTTGAAAGGTGACGATTATAATATTTCCTAAAGTTGCCATGAGGAGCAAAAGAGGCATTGCTTGTAAAGTACTTAGCACAACGTGTGACCTATAGTAGGTACTCCATAAACATCAATTTCTATTTAAAGTCTTCCTTTTTTGTTCTGAAACTCTACTGAAATATTGCCTAGGTCATTAATTGAGAATTCTTAATTGAGAATCTACTGAAATATTGCCTAGGTCATTAATTGAGAATTGTTAATTGAGAATCTACTGAAATATTGCCTAGGTCATTAATTGAGAATTCTTAACATAAAGGCAGTCTTTTTGTACTGTTTTGCCATGCTCCATCAGTGTAACACACTAAAAATAGATCCCACTTTGGAATCTGAATGTAGGGATCTGTTAAAAGTCATTAAATGGCACGTTTCAGGTCTGTGTACTTCATTATATATAAATGTTAGTTAACAGAAAGAAGAACCAGAAACAAATAGGAATTCTAGCTAATGGTGTGAATGGTGAAGTATTGAGGAGAAATAGATGGTGTGAGCAACTTATTTTAAAAGCATGTGAAAAATAAGATGGTTTTATGAGAAATAGGTATGGAATAGTAAATATAGTAATATGTGAATTATGGGATTTAAGCAGTTGGTTTATGGCTGTTCACTATATACTTCTTTTAACTTTTCTAGACGTATGAAAAATGTTATAATAAAACATTCGTGAAAGAAGTGAGCCTACAATACTTAGGAAGGAAACATTTATTTATTTCATAAAGAGCTATTCCAGATTCTAACAGAAATACAAAGAAGTAAACAATACTACTGCTGACTTAAGGAGTTCACAGTGTAGGTGGGGGAGATAAGACTTTTTGAAAATTTAGCCCAAACTAAAAGGTCCTAATGTCAATTGGATTATGAAGCTGAGAATTTTCCATGTGTGACTTAGCCATCTCCAGGAGTTTTAGAGCTCGTACTGAGGTCAGCAAATTCTTTTGTGCCAAAAGCATTGTCTGTAAGATGAGGAAATTAACAGGCCACGTATATAGTTAATTCTTTTCACACGGGACCTTCTATTTATTAAAATGCACATTTTCAGGTCTGAAATTTCACAGTGGGTTTTTGTCATTATGCACTTGCTCAATCAACAGATTAAAAATAGACTGTCATTCGTGTTCTGAAATACTTTGGTGTTAGAAAGAGGGCTTCATTCTCAAGAAGGTTAGAAGCCACTGATCCAAACAAAAGTGCTCTCAGAGTTTGGAAAAAAGAGCTCTTCAGCTTGCTGAGGTCTGGCCAGGCTTCAAGAAGGAGATGGAATCTGAGCTGAGTGTTGGGAAATGGGTAGAATTTGAATAGGTTGAGAAGAGATGGAATGCATTCTAAATGAGGGACCAATCTGAACAAAGGTAGGATAGTTTGGGAGACTGTGAAGAGACCAGTTTAGCTGAAGAAGGAATTGATCGTAGATAAGGTTGGAAGGATCAGCTGGAGACAAACTGTGGAGGACTCTGAATACTAGACTGAGGAATTTGGACTTCATCCTGGAGCCAGTAGAGAAGCCACAGAATATTTTGAGCAAGGGATTGATATGGTGAAAGTGTTTTAGGTACTAATCTGGCAGCAATTTCAAGGATAGATTGGAATGGGGGAGAGATGAACAGTAGTCCAGAGGCTCATGCAGTCTGCCCAGATTTTGTGTGTCAGGAATCTGAGCCTGGGTGGCAAGAATGAGAGTTTCAGGAGGGGAAAGTGAAGTTTCAGGAGACATCTCAAAGGAGCCGCCCTCCTCTACCATGTGGCATTTCTTTTACTAAAAAGGGTCAGTGGGTCTAGACCTCTACAGAAGCCGTTGCACACTGCTGCTTCAATATGGTACACATGTCACACTTGCTGTGAATAACAAGTTTTCAAATTGACTAACATTTCTTATTGGCCATGTATACAGTCAAACTCTAAGTTTAGTCTATAGGTGTTGATTTGACTTTCCTGAGGTTGTATAAGGTATGATATTTCGAAAACCTAATACTTTTTCTATTTTCTACCCTCTTTTAGGCAAAAGAGGATGGCCCTAGCTTTAAAATTTTGGTGATCACCAGATGCCAGACTATAGAACCCCAATAGTCACACATAAAGGCACACCTCATTTTCCCAATGGGAACTAACGAAAGGGAAAAGCACTTGTTTCATGGACATATACGTTGTTAGGTAAAGAACAAATAGTTAAATGGCTCCTTACAATATTTAATTTATTAACTCAATTCTGTGTCTTTGAAGTGTCCTATAAAATCTATAAATTTTCAGATATTACTGTTTCCCACTTTCATACTTCATGCGGTAATTTTAGTCACTCTCTTCACATAGGCCTTTGGTATCTGGTATCCCTTACTCCCATCTTTTTCAGTCATTTGACCTAGTTTCCAAAGACCTGTGTTTCCACTTCTGCGTCATGGTTTGAGTAAGCATACTCATTAAATCTGTGAGTGATACAGCCATTGAATCCAAACGATAACCGCACATTATGGTGGCTGTGTATTTATTTTGTCCCACGAGCTTATATTTGTTATCTGTACAGCATAGTTTTGTGCAGTGTAGCTTTTAAAAGAGTTCTTTTAAGGCCTATTTATAGCAATAGCTAAGATTTGCCTTTGGGTGGATATGCCCCATGCATTATTGTTAATTTATCGCTCTTTCGAAGGATCCAGGCAGGGTCCTCTTTTAATATACAAAAATTCCAATGGTTGATACTATGTTATGTTAGTGTGTCTTCTCCAAAGAGTACTTGGTTCAAAACAACTTAATGACGTGCATCCTGCAACTGAGAGGCTTTATAAGCACCTGCACATAAGTTGATTGAGTGATAATTTGGGAGGAATAAAATGTCTCCTTATGTTTGAGCATACATAATATAAATTGCCCTATGCAATGTGCCTAGTAGTATGAAGTCAGTTGTAAGTCAGTTGTACATTTTTACCTTTATTTATTCCCTCAATGAATATTGAGTTCCAACTATGTGTCACACATTGTATCAAGTTCTGTACAGCTACAAAAATATGTAGTTCTTACCGTAAAGACATTTATAATATATTAAAATGGATAAGGCTGAAACGTAAAATGAGGTAGAATAGGATGTATTTTCTGAAGGAGGTATAAATTCCCATTTAGTAGCTCATGGAAAAGAAAAATCAGTCCAGAGTAGTAGGTCAGGCAAGACTTCACAAAGCAGACAGGACTTTGGTTCAACCTTTAAGGAATTGTGTAATTTAGTCAGATGGAAATTTATAGAATGTTTAATGTTGGAGAGAAAGACATTAGCAAAACCATGGGTTTGAGGATGCGTTAAGGATCTCAGTAGGCCAGTTTGGTATAAATGTTGAATATATACAGTCCTGTGATTCATGACCTGTAAAATGGGATAATGGTGTCACACAGAAAAGTTAGGACAATTAGATGTAACTGTGTATTTTATAATACTGTTATATTCTTGTAAGTTAGTATTTGTTAAATAGAGAAGTAAAGCCAAAAAAAGGAAACAGTTTGGTGTTAGAGTGTAGGGGGGTGGGGCTTAAAAACACGAGAAAGGGATGTAACTTAATAGCTTAATTCAGGAGAACATGGAGAGCTAAAGACCTTAGAGCAAGGAGTGACTCCCTCAAATCTAAGCTATGGAGAGATCAGTATCTCTGCTTAGAGTAGAAAGAGCAGGGGCTGAAAGGCCAATTATCAACTTTTACAGGAGAATAGATATAAGATAATTAGGATAGTGGCTGTGAAATTAGCAAGAATGATTGGGAAAGATTATAGAGTGGTGGCAATTATAGATGCGGCAATAGGGTGCGAAGTGAAGGGATCTGGGAGAAACTGGGGTGAAAAGGAAACTTTCATTCTAGATGACATGACCATTACAGAGGGACAAAATGAATATTTTATGTTGGAGTAGGTGGAGTTTCACCCTGATCCAGGTGAGGGTGTTCTGTAATTGGGATGTGGTTCTCATGAAAAAGATGTGCAGGTAGATAGAGATTTGGGAGTCCTGTACATGAAGATGATTTTTTTAAAAATGTGTGGCAAGGAAAGACTAGAGAAATAGGTAAGAATGGCATAGAATTATAAAACCACAGAGCAGGCAAAGGGAAGAAAATCCAGAGAACAAGAGAGATACGAAGGGGAAATGGGAGAATGTTGCGTGTTGTATTGGTCAATGAAAAAAAAAAAAAGAGGAAAGCCCATTCTGTGAAAGAATTAAGGAAAATCAGAATTGGGAATAGTTTGACCTGGGCAATTAAAAAAGTCCTTTCAGTAAAATAACAGCTATAAAGAAAGGGATGATAGAAAGGACTAAAGACAGAGTAGGTGATCCAGATGATCTACTCATCCAGAGTAGATGATCCAGGCAGATTTGTAGGAAACTTGGTGCTGAAAAAAGGGAGAGAAGTCTCATGGTTGAGAAAAGCCTTTTAAAAATTAAGGGAAACCTGCTTTTTTATTATAGTGGACACATCATGTTATATGAGTTTCAGGTGTACGACATAGGAATTCGACAAGTCTCTACATTATGCTGTGCTCACCACAAGTGTAGCTGGTATCTGTGACTGTACAACACTATTAAAATACCAGTGATTATATTCCCTGTGCTGTACTTTTTATTCCCCTGACTTATGTATTCCATAATCGGAAGCCTTTATTTCCTACTCCCCTTCATCCATTTGGTTTATTTCCTTACTCCCTTCGCCCTCTGGCAACCATCAGTTTGTTCTCTGCATTTATGGGTCTGTTTCTGCTTTGTGTTTTTGTTTCTTCTTGTTTTTTAGATTCCACATGTGAATGGAACCATATGGTATTTGTCTTTCTCTGACTGACTTATTTCACTTAGCATGATACCCTCTGGGTCCATCCATGTTGTCCCAAAGCAAGATCTCGTATTTTTTTTTTTATGAGTAAGTAATACACACACACACACACACACACACACACACACGTATATACACATACATGTATATATACACACATATTTATACGTATATGCAGTTTTGATATGTGTGTATATACACATAATGTATATATGCATGTATGTATAACACATAACACATCTTCTTTATCCATTCATCTATCCATGGACACATGGGTTGCTTCTATATCTTGGCTGTTACAAATAATGCTTCAATAAACATAAGGGTGCCCTATGTTTAGTGTTTTTGTTTTCTTTGGGTAAATACCCAGATGTGGAATTACTGGATCATATGGTATTTCTATTTTTAATTTTTTGGGGAACTCTCATAACTGTTTTCCACAGTGGCTGCACTAATTTAGATTCATACCAACATTGCACGAGGGTTCCCTTTTCCCATATCCTCACCAACACTTGTTATTTGTCTTTCTGATTCTAGCCGTTCAGACAGGTATAAGGTGATATCTCAGACTTGTCTGTCTTTGTTGGTAGAAAAGAAGTAACCTCCTGAGATGGAATTATTGAGGATTCTGGGAGATCACATAATAGAGTTTTGTGGCAAAGAGTGTATGTAAGTGGCAGTAAGAATAAAAATGTAAAAGGTTAAATCCTACTACAGGAAAGGAAACCTCCACTGAGATTAACCAGTAGGAATCAGAGATGTTGCAGGAAGACCACAGAAAGATTGAATGTAGCTTTAACATGCTTTATCAAATAGTTGGTTATGGCATGTACTGAAGAGGATGGGGCATGAGGTGAGGATTGGAGGCTTGAGGTAGGTAGAAAAGACTCCATAGAAACTATTTCAGGCACAATAAATGGAAAAGGGATGGTCAAGAAAAAGGATGAGTCAAAAGAACATGGAAAGCATACATGTTAGCAAATTTGGTCAGTGGGCAAATTGTGGCCTCATCTTCCATGCTCAACAATCCAGAATAGCAGTTGAAGAATGAAAAATAAGGACTTGCCAAAGCGAGGATTAAAGCCTGGCGAAAAAGATGCTTGGTACGAGATAACACAGGACTCTAAGGTAGCAGCTCTTGGTTCCAGACCGGGCTGGTGAAGTTGGAAGGACATGACATTCTCATGAGCAAGTCTAGTACCAGTGCACAAATGAAAAAGGTAGTAAGGATCCATAAAAATTAATGCAAAGTACCTGGTTTAAAGTAGGGGCTGAAAGTATATTTGCCACCATCATTAGTGGTAGCTCCAAATGCCTTTCTCCTGGGAATACTACCAGGGAGCTATCTCAGATGAAGACTGTTAAAAGCACCAGCTTTGGAATTATCAGCTGAATTTCAATCTAGCTTTGTTATTAACAGTATGAAAAGTTATTCAACTTCTGTGTATCTCAACTTCCTCATCTGTTAAGTGGGGGATAACATACTCAGGAGAGGGTAAAAAAAAAATGCTTAGAAATCATTTAGCTAGGTCCAGAGGTCATACTTTTGTAGTCACTTTATCATTAAAGTATCTCTTTTAATTAGGAGAAATCAAAGTCTTTCTTATGGGATACAATCTATTATATATGAGCTTCACATTAAAGTTAAGTTTATCCTTTGAAAACTAAATTAAGAATGTAAAGTCAAGCCACTTGCCTAAGAGCCAACGCAAGGCCATTTTCCTCAGGATGGCCAAAATCAAATTCAATCATACAGTAAAATCAAATCAAGGTAACTTGAATGTAACTTAAGAAGGCAGGACTAATGATGATTATAGGAGAAAACTTATAAAGTAGTCCCTCCTCATCTGTGGATAGTATGTTCTAAGACCCCCAGCACATGCTTGAAACCATGGACCGTACCAAACTCTACATACAAACTATGAATCCTAACTGCATTCCTGTAATGTAGGGGTCATTTAAAAATTTTTGTATGTGAGATAATTAAGATCAGAGCTCAAATAACTTTTATAAAGTCTTAAAGCGGATAACTGGATTCTTTGACTCCAAAACCAAAGCTCAAAGATGTTGATAGATGAGAGTTTGTGGCAGCCCTGGAGGGTAGCACGTTGCCCTGTACAGTACAGGCCTAGAGAGCATGACTGAGCAAAGGAGTTGCAGGGGGGAGGGGGGCAGTGGGTTGTGAAGATGAAAGAGGCAAAGGGGAGTTTCTGAATAATTAGAGAATATTTAAGGACCTACTCAGGTCCTTAAAGTATCAGATAGAAGATTGAAGACTGGAGTGATGAAGACAGATTCTTGAATGGGGGCAAAAGAGAATAAAAATTGCTGTTTTCTACCAGACTGAAATCCTGTAATGAAGGAAAATGTACAGTGGAGATAAAAGAATCATACAGTTACTTAGAAGAGAACAGAGGATTCATAGAGTTTTCTTTTCAGATAGGTGGCTTAGATGGGATGATTGTTCTCAGATGTGACACTACCTTAAATCTGTAAGAGTTAAAAATTTCAAGAGGTGGTATTTAGTTTTCTAGGAGTTAAAAAAAATTGAGCCTTGGAGAGGTGATCTATTCTGTAATCTATGGCATATTTATAAATCCGATAGCGCGAGTGAGGATGGGTAGTTTGGTGGCTGGAGATCCCTCTTGTCTTTTTAACTTTCTGGAGGGTGTATGCTTGGCAACAACAACTCAGGAGGTGGTCTCTCTTTATTTGGCTTTCACTCAGAAACTGTTTTACATCACAATAAATCTTCAGTCTCTTTAGCATTGGGTCCCTGGTGATCAAAGTATTCAGTTCCAGTACCTGATAAAATCATGAGTATCTTGGTAGTTACTTTATATACATCCTCTTCTTTTCAACAGTGAGCCTTTTAAAAAAAATTGGACTCATTAGGAAAAGGGAGTCTTTATTCCTTAGTATATAGATGAGTATATTTGAACAATGGCAGAAGCTAATGTACTTGGGGCCTAAAAGAAAAAATATTCTCCTCCTTTCCTTCTTCGTTTTAATGGAATTTCAAGTATAATTTAATGTGTCTCCTGGGAGTGAAAGCTATATTCGATTAAGCTAGTAATATGGAGAATAGCTAGAGTAAGTCTTAGGGGTATAAGAGTGGGAGTGGTTTTGGTATAGTAAGCTCTCGCCAAGTAATTTTATCATCCAATCTGTAGAATCCTAGATCTTAGATTTGGTAAAGATTTAGAAGTAATGTGGGCTAACACCCTATGCACTGGAAAATTTTTTCTTCACCGTTTTCTCAGGCAAGTGAATGAGGAGCTTCTACTTGAGATCCCCTAGTGAGTGCATTAGCCTGGGAGTGTTCACACTCTAGGAGGATCTGGACTGCTGGGGTTTTACTTCCCTCTATATACACCGTGTATGGCACTGTGCCTCAATTTCCTTGCTTTGTTGTAGAGTAGTGCTAATTGTTGAGAAGTGCCACATATTGTCATTTCTTCAAGCCTTGGGATTGAAAACATGCAAAAATAATTCCCATTTCTGCCACTTACTGTGTGACTTTGGACAATTTCTTAGTCCCTTTGCTTTCAATTTTTGCATGTGAAACAAGACCGTACCTAACTAGGGAGCTTGTAAATTGTGCTCTGAGACCTCCTTGGAGAATTCTTTAAAAGGATTAATCATGACGTCCATAGTCTGACAGTAGGAGGCACTTCATATGACCTGTTCCCCTTGGGCCTGATTGTAGTCTTTGATCAGTATATGGTATTTGATTTGGAGTTCAGATCCCTGTGGTAATCTGTCCAGTACAGGGTGAAATAGAGCTATTGCTTTATAGGTACAAGGTGCTGTATGAGTTGTTCTTTCAGGGAGGAAAGCTAGGATGTGGACAACTGGGTAGGAAATTTTGGACCTGTGTACCAGTAGTAGAGGACCTACTTTCCACAACCTAGGGGAGTATAATGGTTATGAAGAACAAGATCATTAGGTTGCCTGGAGGTGTGAAGAGAAAAGGGAAATACAGGCCTGTGTCAGAATTTAATAGCATTAACTAAGACTTCTAACCCCAAACAACTGGTGGAAAAATGAAAACTTCAGTGACACTATTGTTTGGTCTACACGAAAACAATCTGTTGCAGTGATTCCCATTAGACTTCCTGGTTTTATTTTTCATGTGTTTAGAAGCAGCCTAAATAGTTAATTTTTTGTAAGTGACTATCTGCTGCAACTATTTATGTTATCTATTTGAAAACCACTCATTATGTATTAGTAAAAGATTCAAAGGTCAAAGAGGGTGAATTTATTTGCCCGATGTTTATAAGAAATTGTCAATGTTGAGAGAAGGAAAAGCTGCATTTTCTCCATCATTCTTCCCCATCTCAGAATGTTTTTACTTGTAAGAGAAGCCACCCCAAATATTCTCTTGGTAGGACCTTCGTTTTGGGAAACATGTTATTGATTTTTAAGTAGCCCCTAAGATCTTATTGCCATCTTTCTGGAAACCCATTAGTGGGGGTGTAAAACTTCCACAAAGTGGGCTAGGCAAATCTCAATGATAGCACTTCACTAGTTGTTTCTAAGGAAAGCAATAATACTCTCTCTTCATTTTTTTTAAAACCTAAATCTGAGGAAAAAGGCAAATGTTCTGAGGTGTCTGGCTTTTCCGTTTGATAGGGGTCAATAATACCATGACTATGTCAGTGGAGTGGATTGCTTTCAATAACTCACAGCATAAGTCTAAATGTTTTTAGTTTACAGCCCCAAGGGGCTTTACTAAAGATCATATATGTTTTTGACAAACTGTCTGCTATTGGTTTTCTTTTAGAATGGAAAACTTAATTTCTGCTTCATTTACATTTAGTGTGGTTTTGGTACCAAGTACATCAGATATTGATAAATTGGCAGCCAGATACGACTGAGTGGTTGTAATGATCCATTAAATTGAGCACTCTGTTTTTCAGCTATACTGGATAGCTAGGAGTAGTGTGTGTGTGTGTGTGTGTGTGTGTGTGTGTGTGTGTGTGTGTGTGT
>NW_024412406.1:13274902-13283026 GCF_014898765.1 Herpailurus yagouaroundi
TGTGTGTGTGTGTGTGTGTGTGTGTGTGTGTGTGTGTGTGTGTGTGTTCACACACGTAAGCATGTGCCTGTCCTTGAGTATCATGGCTTTTTGGCTCTGTTTCGTCAAATGGCTACATACCCAAGGAAATAACCTCATGTCCACATCATATAAATGTTAAGATTTTAGCTACTTTTAAAGTGTTTCTGTTTTTAAAGGATAGCTTGACACAATGGATTGTTAACTTAAGCAGAAAACAGTTAACATGCGTATGTTTTGTAAAAACGCTATTACAAATGTTAATCTGAATTACATTCAAATACTAAAAGACTGGCTTTTAGAGTGATTTTCTTGTAACTATTTTGAATGTTATAACTTCTCCACCATGCCTTTACAAATAACTATTAATTGGATATATGATATATGTTGTTTATTTTGTAGTTAAAACAGAGCCAATGAGCAGCAGTGAAATAGTTTCAACAACAGCAGACGGGTCTTTAGACAATTTCTCAGGTTCAGGTAAGGAATATATATTAGACTTTCACATTAATACAAAACATAGCTTTTCTTAGTTTATTGAAACTGTTAGATATATCAAGTATATATCTGTGTGTATATGCATGTGTGTATGTATTATATAAATGTAATAGAGCCTTATGCAGAGTCCCATTCTTGTAATTCTCTTTTTATCCAATGTTATGAAGTGTTTGCTGAAAATATTGATATCCTATCAAGAAGACAAAATCAAAAGGGGTTTTGTTTCTTTTCTCTTCTACTAAATTATCTTTATGTTAGTGACTCCTTCCCTTTTTCTCTCATTTGTATGATTTTTCTAATCATGCGTATTTAGTTAGGCAAAATTTTGCTTCTGGTACTCTTTAAGGAGTCTTAGAAACTGTCCTCCTGTCATGTCAACTATAGATCTAATTAAACACTTTATAAAGCAGCTTTCAATCCTTAAGTTAGTTTTGATCTCTTTCACGTTAACAAGGCCTGCCTCCAACAAACAAGTTTCACATCTTTGTTAATGAAATTACTGATAGGAAAGTGATTGTGATATTAAAGTAACTGTGAGGTTGTGTTTATGTATTTGCCAGATTACCCAGATTGGACTATTTCAATAAAGAAATTATTTCTATCAGAAGTAATTCTTAAATTTTTAACCCTTTTTATATTATCCTCTGTGTTTTTAAAACCTCTCAAACGGAAATGCTATACTTACATAAATTTGTGATTGACTTACTCCAGCTCTCAGGATCACTTATTTAATGCATACCACAACTAAAAGGAGTTATACATAGATATAGCATGAAATACAAATGTATAACTTTTATACTTAGGATACCAGATGGAAGCAATAAGGAAATAACAAAAAGGTGTTATGCCCATGAGTTCTTTTACAAAACACTTACTAGAATCCAACTTAAACCAGAGAATGTGCTTGGTGCCATTATAGATTCTTAGATACATGAGAGTGGCCCTGGTTTGAGGCTTAGTGAGTTGAATAGGTAACCAGATCATCACATTACAGTTTGATTTCCAGAGGGAACCCAAGAGATCCCCAAGAATACCTAGGCAGGGACCCAACAGAGACAAGGTTGGGATGAGGTGGGCAAGAAAGGTTTCCTGGGAGAGATGATGGCTTCACTCAGCCTTAAAAAATGAGTAGGAATAAAGCACATAGGGTAGGGGGAGGGAGAAAATATGAGGAGGGTGAAGCTGGACAGATGGAACTCCATGGGAACAGACCAAGACACAGAGAATTTAGAATTTAGAATTGTCAGTGGTTCAGCATTCCTGGTGTGTACAGTTTGAGTGATGGTAGCATGCTGGACAGGGTCAGGATAGAGTCTGACCAGGCTTGCGTGTTCCACGTGATGTTTGCGTTGTGTCCTGAGAGCAGTAGGAGACATCAGAGAAAGCGGGTTGCGTGATTGTGTTCCCATACAGAATCCAGACTGTATCAGGAGTGAGGGGGGCTTGAGAACTGAAGTGGAGAGACCAGATAAAATCTTCTGGCATTTAATACCAGAGAGGAGGTGCTGGCAATGGTGTGGACAAGTGATGCGTTAAGATGTATTTGTGAAGTAGAATTTATGGCATAGTAACCAATGAGCACAAGGGGTGAGTGAGGCAGAGACAGGTTAAGGTGACAGAATGCAAGACAAGCATGACTGAGAAGGAAAGGTGGTACCTTCCCTCTGGGGCATGTCGAGTGGGAGGTAACATCCACTCAGAGATGTTGGAGCTTGGGAAAGATCTAGAATGGAAATTTTGGAAGCGTGCAGAGAGTTAAAGCTAGTGGGCTGAAACAGCGTTGAAGACAGAATCCCGGGAAGACCAATATGGAGAGATGGGCAGGGGATAAAGTGAAAACACTGATTTTTTTCAACTGGGGAAGAAGGAAGAGGATTGAGTTGCAAGTAAAGGCAGGGAAGAATTTCAAGGAAGCGCTGTCTATGTGAGAGATTTGGATACAGCTATTAAAAATAGGTTTGAAAAAACTGAATGGCATGAGGAAATGTTAACTATACCAAGTAGGTATACCAAGCAGGTTACAAAAGAGTAATATGCTCTGTATAATCCATTTATTTTTAAACATTATGTTTCTTTATATATGGGTATACAAATTAATGGTGGTTTTCTCTGGATAATAGAATATAATTTGAATTTTATCCCTTCTGCTTTTTTTCAAAAATATCTTACAGTATATGTCTGTAGCATTCATACTTTTTAAAAGTAGTAATTTTGAAGTGCAAGTTTAAAGTCATGTACTGAAATGAGAGAAGTTTTAAGTATCTATGGACAATAATATTTCATTGCTATTTTTCCTGATATCGATAACCTGTGATAAAGGACTAACTTGTTCTTAAATATATACACTGAGGTAGTAGCAAAGGGGCATCATCTCTGCAACTCCAAAAAAAAAAAAATGAGATATATGTATTTATACACACGCACTTATATAATGAAAAAGGGACTAGCGGACTAAGCTACTAAGACATTAGCGTTTAGGGAATTGTGGTAAACAATATCTGGAAAATTTTTTCTACTCTATATGCAACTTTTATTCAAGGGTCAAGTTATGTCAAAATAAAATATCAACGAGAGGGGCACCCGGATGGCTCAGTCGGTTAAGCATCTGACTCTGGGTTTTGGCTCAGCTCATGATCTCACTGTTCATAGGATCAAGCCTTGTGTCGGGCTCTGCACTGACAGTGTGGAGCCTGCTTGGTATTCTCTCTCTTCCTCTGTCTCTGCCCTTGTCTGCTTCTCTCTGTCTCTCTCTCTCTCAAAATAAATAACCTTTAAAAATAAAATCTCCATGAGAAACATCAATAGATTTAGCCTACAGCAGTTTCAGTGAGTAGTGATTTACTTCCCCATGTGCCCACTTGCCTGTATGCCCCATTTCTGTTGCCAGCATAGTTCCTAGCAGATCTATGTGGTCATAAGTTCAGGGAATAAATGGATGATTTAACCAATAAGGTGAGGAAGTGATTTAACCAATAAGGTGGAGACAGGGAGGAGAAAAGTGTCTTTCAAGTACGTAAGCGGTGAGAGGAGAAGAGAAGGTAGTCCATTAGAAAGTAAGATACGGGGCTGAGGATGGCATTTAGAAAGTCAGAGTGGTTTTGGCTGCCAACACAAACTTTACAGAGGTAGGGGTGATAGGTGTAGGCAAAATGGGGAGAACTGATGGAGGGAGGTCCCTGTTGGGACAGCAGTGGCTTAAATCCAAAACAGAAGTGGATCGCCTTAGAGAAAGGAATAACTTTTCCACAGAAACATCCGGAACAATGGAATGGAAGTTAACGTGCGTGCGTTTGAAGTGGAGGACGAGACACTACGTTAAGGGAATTCCTGTCTGATTCTTCTGTTCAAACCCTCCGGTAGCTCCCATTCATCTCCGAGTAAATGCTGATTCTTTGTAATAGCGAAGAGCCCCATCAGACCTATTGCCTGCTTCCCACTAGTCCTTCAACATGCCAGACATGCATGTTGCAGTCGGTGCCTTTGCCGTGACCATCCCTCTGCCTGGGGCACCTCTCTGTACACCTATCTGCCTGACTCCTTCATCACCTTGAGTCTTTGCTCTCATATCACCTTCTCTATAAGGCACCCCAACCACCCTACTCAGTATTGCAAAACTCTCACTGTAGGCTTCCAGTCTCTCTAACATGCTAACCACCATAACACAGCCCTTAGCAAAGTGTATCATTTACTTGTGTATTAGTTTTATTGGTGGCTTTTCACCCCACCAAAATGTAAGCTTGTGATGGCGAAGATTTGGCTCGCTTTGTTCATTCGTATCCTCAACACTTAAAAAGTTAGGCACTTAGATATTTGCTAGATGAATGAATGGATGAATGAATGATGGCTTCTACTTTTTCCTCTGAAGCAACTCAATTTGAGCTATCAACTCATTTGTTAGTGATAGGCTTGTGAGCTTGAAAAAATGAGAAGAATGAAATAGATGCCATGAGGAGTTGGGAAGCCCGAGGCTGGAATATAAAAGAATATTTTTGGAATATTTTGAAATATAAAAGAAGGTTGGCAATAGAGCCTGAGTCCAAACAAAGGTAGAACGATGAATGTGGAGCCTTTATGGCAGAGCAGTTTTTCTTTACGAGAGTTTTGCTGCTCAGGTAAAAATGATATTTAAGGGTTTTCCGGTAAGGCAGGGAAGAATGTGGAAGTAAAAGGACAGGTATCAGTAAGAGTTTAAAATAATTATTCACGTATCCTCAAAGTTTTTTTCTTTTTTTTAAAGCAAAGGTAAGGGATAACAAATTGAGAGAAAATAGGCTGTCGAGGGGTCCTGCATCTATGATAACGTTGGAGAACAGATGAGACTAGAGGAAAGAAAATTCTGGAAGGAGAGGATGTTTCTTCCTTAATCTCGAAACTCAGACCTCTACCACATGCTTCCGTAGTCAGTCCTCTGTACTTCCTTTCTTCAGCCTTCATCACTACTTTTAAAATTACTTTGTATTATCTTTCCTCTTGCTAACCCATAGCACTATGAGAACAGAAATTTTATTTGGCTTGCTTACAGTTACAGTCCTAGCACCCATCATGGAATTGAGCACATGGATGCTGGTCAGTAAATGTTAAGTAAACAAATAAATTGGTTGATGCTGTTGTGGTGCAAGACTGTGGAATGGGGGGGGGGGGGGAAGGTTCACAATGTGGTCTTGAGCTTGATGGTTGGAGTAGAAGACTAGAGTTGAGGCCTAGATGGAATGAGAGAAGTGTTGGATACATAACCCAAGACAACGTTGGGACTTGTTAGCGGATATAGTCACATATTAAAGTTTTTGATAAATGCGAGGCCATGTTTAGGAGGTGGGTCATTCATGGAAGTTTTTAAGAATTGCCATAAATCTTAGGAAAGGAAGGCCTTATGGGAGAGCAAACAACAACGATTTGGAAGAAAAAGCAGTGAGGATATGTTTTTCAGGTCTCTTGTAATATCTGGAATCTGAGAGAATGAGTAGGATCTACTTGGAAGAAGCTCTGCAGGAGAAGCAAGGTCCTTGGAAAAAGGCTTAGCAGAAGGTGGAAGGAAGGTTTGGTGAAGAGACTGCAGCTATAGGGGATCTTGTTTTCCATTCCATAGATTGATTCTCCATGTCGCACAATGGAGAAGGGGATGGAGTACACTAGGGATTTTTTCCTTCCTTCCTTTCTGTCTTTCTTGAGTGAAAATGTAAAAATCATGGCCTGCTGGAGCAGTTGTGAATGGGACTTGGGGTTTATAAGAAAAAGAGAAGTCTGGAGAAAGCGACCTCTGAGCCATTTGACTCCAAAACGGTCTTCACCTCTGTGGTCACTACTCCTGCTTCCTTCTCCATGATGACTTCATTCACATCTCAACCTTGGGTGTCTTGAGGCAGTAGCAAGGATAAAGACGAACTGGAGCCTTGCTGACATTGGTAGTAGCCGTCTCACCTCTGTGCCTCAAGGAACCTGAGCATCTTAAAGCATTAAGGGGACAATGAAGCTCCCTCTTTTCCAGGGAAATCCCCAGGTATCCTTATATGGGGAGACTGGAGGAGAGCAGGTGATTTTCAAAGGCATGTTGCCGAATTGAAAATGGCAAGGTTATTATGTTTTAAAAATTTAATGATGTTCTGCCCATTTACTATTTACCCCTGAAAAGCAGTATTTTAGTGATCTAAATGTATTAAGAGCAGTTGACGTTGAAAAGAATGTTTTTAGGGATTACAAAATATCTTTGCCTTCTGTTTCTTCCATTTCCACAAAGTCTAAATTTGTTATTAATTTGTTAAATGAAGTGCCAGTTGATAATATTGATCATATAATGTTGATCATATAATATAATCAGATAATCATGTAATATAATGATCATATAATGGTCATCAATATAATGTCGATGTCTGGTAGTGTTTGAAAATTAGAAATAGGAGCAGGAATGCTTCTAGAGGAGAAAGAAATGTCATGTATGAAAAATAGGATTTCTTTGTCTTTTAATTGCTCGTAAAAAGATGTAACTTTTTGGGTCTGACTCCTTCATTCAACAGTTATGTGTAGAGCACCTACTGTATATGAGGCAGTGTTCTAGGTGGTGGAATTATGGCAGTGATGAAGGAGATGAGGTCCCTGCCCTCAAGGAGTTTTCGTTCTGTGGGTGAGGCAGGTAATAAGGAGCTAAGTGGTAGTGAAAGTAAGTAGGCTACAACAGAAATGAGAGCAGATCAAAGCATACAGCGAGGAGTGGCTGGGGGTCTCTTTTAGAGGGACGGCCTCTCTGAAGGGTGAGCATACGAGCAGAGATCTTAGGGAGTAAGTTCGAGTTTATGTATCTCTGTATTTTATGTAATTTATTTTTAAGTTTGGGTTAATTTAAATGTAAGAGGATAATGGGGCTTAGAGTTGGGGACAGTTATGACATGATCCAATATACGTTTTTAAGAGATCAGCATTTGTTGTGTGGAAAATGCTTTATGGGAGAAGAGGGGAGAGGAGGGTAAATAGAAACCGGGAGACCGGTATTGCCCTGGCTGACAAGAGAGAGGACTGTATTAGCCCGTGTGCTTCTTAGAAGAGCCACAGAGGCGGGACTAAAGGTGCCAGGATTCCATTAGGGGAAAGGAGTGGAGGAGAAAGAGAGGAGGGTGAGGCTGTGTGTGGGGAGGGGGGGTCCTGACCACCACTCCCCGGTAGCCATCATGTTGCTAATTGCAACAGGGTGGTAAGCGAGAGCAGGGAGAAGTTGTCAAGTAGAGGGCATATTCTGAAGGGAGAGCTGGCTGAATTTATGATGAAATGATAGGAGGAAAGAGAAGAGTCAAAACTTGTGGACTTTCAACTTGTCCATCTGAGTGATGTTGTTAATGAGAGAGGAGCAGTGAAGGAGGAAGTGCTAATTTGGGGATTTCTGTTCACCTTCTTAGGAGATTCTCAAGCTTAGGTCCTCCCCTCCCTTCCCACAACAAAGATTTAGGGAGGTTCTTTAACTTCTAGGTTAGAACTAAGAGAACTAATGGCATAATAGGAAACAAATGTACTAAAACAGAAGCATTAGTTGCCCACACATTCTCAAGGCTCTGGCGTGTGTAATTTGGAGCTTACTAATGGTAAAAGAACCATTTTATTTACCTTGATGAATGATCTGGGAGCATTCTTTTTGCTTTAGGGTGTTCTGGTCCCATGAAATTTAAAAGTAATCAGAATTCCTAAATTGTTTAAAAGTTAAAGGTGTTTTAGGCAATTTAGAGGAAAAGTACTTGAGGTATGACTTAGAAGATTCTGGACTTTAGTCCACACAAAATTGTAGGGGCTCGGATTTAGGGAAATCCCCCAAAATAGGGCTTTATTATATGGCATTAAATATTTAATCATTTTAGGGGCACATCGTTAGATAATTAGTAGCAAGATACCCAGACAACATCACAGCTTCTTATTCACACGTATTTTATAAAGGGTACTATTCACAGGTGCCTGGGTGGCTCCGTCGGTTGGGCGTCTGGCTCTTGATTTTGCCCAGGTCATGATCTCATGGTTTGTGAGGTGGAGCCCCGTGTTGAGCTCAGTGCTAACAGTGTAGAGCCTGCTTGGCATTCTCCCCCTCTCTCCCCCTCTCTCCCCCTCTCTCCCCCTCTCTCCCCCTCTCTCCCC
>NW_024412406.1:13283426-13303002 GCF_014898765.1 Herpailurus yagouaroundi
CAGAATTGGAAACAGGCTCCAGGCTCTGAGCCATCAGCCCAGAGCCCGACGCGGGGCTCGAACTCCCGGACCGCGAGATCGTGACCTGGCTTAAGTCGGACGCTTAACCGACTGCGCCACCCAGGCGCCCCGAGAAGATGATGTTTGAGTCCCACTGGAGGAGTGTTTGTCAGGCGGGGAGAAGGCCTTAGAGGGCAGAGGGTCTGGTCTGAAGAGCCCCCCGAGACGAAGATGAGCACGCATGGCATGTGTGGGCAGGCCTCAACTCCAAGGAGGCTACATATTACTAAACCCAGGGGAGGGGGGATGATTGAATCTCTGGACTCTGCCAAGAAATTTGGAATTTTTCCTAGGGATAACGCGAGCACAGTTGAGAGCTCCTAAGCTGGAACATGGACATAAAGAAGTTTCCATGTAAGAAAGATCACTGTGGTGGCAGTGCAGTATTGTGTTCAGGTCCGCAGATGGGACACAGGGAATGTGACAGAGGCTAATGAGAGCCGGGACAGGGGAGCAGGGATGGCGTGTGCAGAACAGCTCAACAGGCAGTATCTGGATTTGGGATGGGTGACTTGTGACTCATGAAATGGAGGGAGGGAAAATGAGATTATTCTGAGGTTTCTTGTTTCTTCACAGGAGGTCAGGAAATAGTATGTTTTGATGGAAGGAGTCAGGCAGTCGTGGGTTCAAATACCACCTTTCCCATGTATTTGCTCGAATGTGTTACTTAAGTTCTATGCCCCATATGTAAAATGGGGACAGACAATCGTGTTGTGTGGACCAAGATCAAAGAGAAGAGTTGGAACTTCAGTCTGAGCCAAAATTAAATTCTGATTCCAGAACCTGTGCTCAATTACCACACGCTGCGCCCCCCCCCCCGATCTCTTTCTTCATGTGTACACACCTATCCTCTACATTCAACCTTAAAGCTTCACGGAACTCACCGCACCCTGTGTAATAAGCCTGATACAGTCTCTTCTGTTGTTCTGTTTACCTGTGAAAAACTTCTGGGTGCAACCTGTGAAGTTGAGTTTGTGATCATGGGTCCTGACCCACAGTTTGAAAAACCCAGGGAGACAGCTGGGCAAGAATAAAAGGGATTTCTGTGGCTTCCACCATCCGGTCGCATTGCGTTTTTGTTCTGGTTTAGTTATTTATTTTTTAAAGTCGTTTTGAATTGTGATTGTCCAGGGAAGGTATTCCTCCTCCAGCTATTCTGCCGGGTATATCTACTTTGCCCTTGGTCTCTTTTCAGGCTTAGCGAAAGAGAACAGGAAAGGCTGTAGTCAAGGATGACCTGGGCAGGTGGTAGTCCTTGTTGTCCAAGTGTGCTCGCACTAATCCCTCCCTTCTATAAATTGCAATATTTAACTAATCCCCCCATGGCTATTTGTGTGTCAGCCTCCCCACATGTGACAGACAGAACTTGTCTTTGCGTGTTTGCATCTGCGGCATCTAGCTCGGCGGCTGGTGTGGAATAGTGAATCAACACGTGCCCGCAGGTCGGGGCACACCAGCCGAGTTGGCCTGCCCTCGCTTTAATGCGGACCGCGGCTCTGCCAAACTGAGAGCCACATGGCTGAAGTCTGGCAGCTGGCATGCAGCAGTGGTATGAATCTGGATCTGCGGTCACTGCGTGAGGCCGGCTTGCTTTACAAGGAAAGGATCATTCCGGATCCAGATTGTGGTCCAACTCTACCGCTGTTCTCCCGAACCCAAATGGAAAGCTGAGCTTGAGAAGTATACGTGGACTGATGGGACATTATGAAAAATGTATCAGACTTTGAGCGCATGGAAGCTTTTAGAAGGATTGTAATACGCAGCATAGTTCATAAATAATACAGCCCCTGAAGACTGTGATTACTACTGGAAGAAGATGATGAACCTATTATATCGTGTAATTGTACCCAAAGACTAATACATCTTAGCTAGGTGGAGGGTGGAGGATAGGGGTATTTACATATATTTATATGGAATACATGGAAACACATAGAGCTGTGGGTATATATAAGTATATGTGTGTGTAATATATATCGTACATAAAATCGCCCCTATTTACAATAAAGCTGAGAACTACCATTTTAAGGCCTTATGTTAACAAAAATGGATTTTTGTTTTGGTTCAGGACGAGTGTAAAAGAATGGCAGAGTTTAGTGCATTTCTGAGACCTACTGAGTAACGTATATGTGATTAAAAAGAAATGAAATTCTGCTTGAATGTTTGAATAACCTCTTTAAACAACAACAAAAACATTTTATTTTATTTTTTTAACTTAAATAACTGAAGTTAAGCACGTTTCACTGAAAAAGGCCCAGGAACACTGCCTCAGTACAAGAAAGATCAGGCTTCGCTTGCAACTTGAGAAATTTAAGAGCGCCGTAGGAATGCATTTTTACTAAAAAATGTTGCTAAATTCACGCAGGCGAATGAGGAGCGGCCCCATTTCTGCTCACCTGGGAGGAGATTAGACTGCGTTTCCCGTTAATCTAGGGTCAGGTGTGTGTGTGTCCCTGCGCGCACACAATAGGCCAGGTGACCTTTCGGTCCCGCCCAGCCCTGCAAATTCACCCTCGTCCCCGCCCCCCTTTGAGCGGGGCCCTTCTGCACAGTGGCCAGGACTCCTTGTCCTCTTACCCTGCAGCTGCCAGCTATTTCAGATGATTGTGACCACTTTCTAAGACCTAATCTAAACTTAGAACCACTTCATCAGTTCCCAAAGGTTGTTCCGTAGATTTTCACTTGGGTTGACCGCATGAAATTGCCGGTTGAATGCATTTCGTATGGGCTACCTGTCGTTCAAACTAGATCAGTGCTTTACGCTGATTTCGTATTTTGCTTTGACGGTTATGTGTTCTTTTTCTTTCTTTTTTTTTTTTTTCCAGCAATTGGGAGCAGTAGCTTCAGCCCAAGACCAACTCACCAGTTCTCCCCACCACAGATTTACCCTTCCAAGTAAGATGTATTTTCTCTCAATAAATGCCTTTTCTGAGTAGTCTTTTACCTTATTTCAAGTCATGTTTTGTGCCCACATGTTCCATCTTGATTTAAACTAAAGTGCATTTCACAGAGCCGTAAATGTGTTGACACAAATTTCTTTTGAGCGTCACCTGGAAGAGATACTGAAGTATTTCAGTACTTTGTGTATTGTATTTGGAAGTTATACTTGAAGAGACCGTCTTTAACTGCAATTTGTGATTTGGTTGTTAATCAGTTACCTTGCATGTTTCCATCTAATGCATGGGCTTTCTATTTTCTGTCATTTCTGACAAATAGCAGACCATACCCACATATTCTCCCTACCCCTTCCTCACAAACTATGGCTGCATATGGGCAAACACAGTTTACCACAGGAATGCAACAAGCCACAGCATATGTCACATACCCACAGCCGGGACAGCCGTACGGAATTTCCTCATATGGTGAGTAATCCCGTTACTTCAGTGGTGGGATCTAATGGGCATGCCTGTGTGTGTGGGCAAGGTTCATAGGAGTGGTACCTAAAGACTGTCCTCTTGGGCCGCTTTAGAAGGTGTGATCACCTTTTGTGTCTAAATTCTTCATCTGATTGTTTTCAACGAGCCTTGTAAGAAGCGGCGGCTACTTCTCTGGAAGTCGTCAGTGGCAGATAGATTGCGTGGTTCGTATGCCGTCTTGCTCTCCTTCCCCCCCCCCCCCCCATTGGTAGCTCAACTTTTAATTTGCCGCTTGAGCACTTGGTTGTGGAATCCAAAGCATTTTAGTGCATATTTGAGATAAAACTTCTGTGAATGAAGTCTTTTAGGGTAAAGATACGTTTCCTATTTATCAGATGCCTAGCTACGATTCGGGAAGTACAAACAGAATTCAACAAATCTTTGCTCTGAACGTGAGGCTGGTAGTACTTTTAAATTTCAGCATTATCAACCATTAGGAAAAGTGATCTATATATCACAGCTTGGGCTGCCCTTTGAAGAGGCAAAGCAGGAAACCTTTAAAGCTCACATCCCTATTTGTTCCTTCCCACCTGGAGATTACCTTTATCTTGGTGTAATTTAACTCCATTGTTAAAGGGTCAATACCTGTAAATTAAAAAGAAATCCAGCAAAACCCCAAAGTTTAATTTTAAGAAATCTTAGAATTTCAAGATACCTTTTCTTCAATCGAATTGCAATTGCAATTTTAAACACATTGCACTTTGAGTAGGAAGAATTAACATTTCCTTAAGAAATGTTCCTTAAGAAAAAAATCTAGCGATCAAGAAAACGTACATGGAAGCTTGGAGGAAAGGACTGATAAATAAATCTGTGCTTATAGCAGTATATTGAAAGAAATAATGTTCTTTAAGCATTTCATTAATAATTAGAAGGCAAAGTACTTTATTCCTTCTTTATTTTCTACCTTTACCCCAAACCAAATCGACTATACATAAATTTCTTATAAAATATACCGAAATTAAAATGTAAATTATATATGATTTCACCCTTTATGGTTTCATTTCAAAATTACCCAGAACTGAATGTTATTTAGTTAGGTTCTTTTTTTTTTTTTTTTCCCAGCTAGGCATTTTTAAGCCAGATTTTAGAAACAACCATAAGATAGACTTCCTAGAACTGTCTTGCATTTCTGTAACTTTTATGCAAGATTGCTGAAAATAATGTTAGATATAGATCAATTTTATCTGCCATCAACTCTTAACCAATTCTCGTGCTAAATGGGGAAAAAGGACCTCGGATTTGAATTCCATAGCTTCAACACTATGATGTGAGTTGAGGCAGTCCCCAGTTTATATTCTCAAAATGTATTTGTAACCTGATTATTTGAAGTGTAAATGTATCTTCCGGTGCAATCAACGTGAAAGTGCTGGAGGCCTACCAGGCCTGCCGGGAGAGGGTGCCCTTCATGCCATTGCCTCGACTGCCACTCACACAGCTCCTCTCTTGTTACTTCTCCTCTCCATTCAATTATGGTAGGGCCCTTTGCCACTTTCCGGGCTGTGGTCTAGGACCCTTCCAGTACTGAACCATTGTGGATGTCCCTATTGTCTGAGATAATTGTTCCAGGAGCAGAGGTTCTGAGGTTCAAATCAGAACTGGTAGAGTGAGGATAGGGATTTTAATGGGAGAGGTGGGGGTCGGGAGATGGTAAGGGCAAGGCTCCGTGTCGAGGGCTTTGACCCCAGGGCCATCTGTGCTTGTAAATCTCCTGAGTCCTCAGCATTTTCCTGATCACTGTCTTCCTTCTCTTTTGGGGCCTTGAGTACAAAGAGATGCTCCCAGTGCTTCTGACCAGGCATTCTATTTTTCCTGGGCCAGCGCATTGAAAAGTACGACCGCCATCTCCCCTCTGCTTGCTTGTGAAGGAAGAACACGTAGGTCAGGGTTTTTAACTGCTGATAGTCAAGGTCCAGATGGTCTTAGAAGACTTTCTCCCAGGACTTGTGCCCCCTGGCTTTTTACTTAGACCCTGTAAGAAAAGCTAGGCAAATCTTTTCATACTGGGAATAATACATCAGTGGAGAAGAGAGCTTAACGCTCTTCTCTGGATTGGCATAGAGCCGAGCAGTATGATGAGTTTGCAGGCTTGTGGGTGGAAGCCCCGGAGACAGGTGCAGCTGAGGGTATTTTCTACCTCTTCCTGCTTTTCCTTATCTGTTCTCATCACAAAGATTGAGCCTCCAGGCTAACACCAGAGGTGGTACAGGAAGACTCAAAGCAGATTAATAGAACCCCCAATGGAGACAGAGCAGGGGGAAATCCCTGTTGGTGACCACATGGAAAGAAAGGGAGTTTCTTGAGCCCATCAAGCCACCTGGCCGGGTCAGGTGTCTTTCCAGGGACCATTGATAAGGACGGGTTTGCTTCTTGGTTTGGGATTGCCTGTGCGGGGAAAAGTCACATTTTGTTAAGTGTTAAGCTTCTCTTAAGACATAAATGTTAAGATCATCATGAGGCTATGTAGAGATACGCCAGGAATTACTGTAGGCTCCCTCAGCCAAGAGTCAGATTCTTCCACTGCCTCAGGAAAGTTACCTAACTTCATTCTACTGATGAAATTCCCCTAAAATGGAATAAACTGTGAGACTGCTGTGTCTTCTAGATCCCAAAGATATCATTTATCTTAAGTGCAAAGTGAAATTATTCAAAAATGTGGATTCGCTTGGCAGAAGACTTGCTCTCTTCCTTGTGTGGAAATTAAGGACCCTTGTTAACTTTCATGACTGTCTTTAATTACAATCCAGTGCTGAGCCCTGCACAACAATACTGCCAAACCCAAGTCCTAAAATTCGGATGTCAGCCTGGCATTCTGGGAAGTATTTGGAGGCCACAAACACATGATTTTTATATTACAATGATAAAAAAGAAAGCGTACTTTAGGCTACACTTAAAACAATAATATTGGAATAAATGCTTGAAACTATAAGGGACAGAAAGGGAATTATTGGTCAGCTTTACTTGTTTGTAAATCACTATGCTGTTCTATATGATACAGTTCTTTAATATCCTCCTAGCTTCGTGCTTGCTTTCTGGTGGGATCGGGTGGTTGGGAGAAGATTTTCCCCTGTGTTGCTTGGTTCTGTGCCCAATATTGTTCCCTCTGACTTCAAAATGAATTGAGTGCTAAAATCATCTTTGTGGCAGAAAGAGTAAAGAAAAAAAGAAAAAAAAATGCTGTGAGGCTAGAGACTCTAATCTCCTCTTAGAAAAGAGAATTTTGATTTTTGACACTAATCTACGCAGTGACTTTTAGAACAATCTAGTTGAAGTTTAATTATGGCTATTACTGTTTTCTAAAGGAGATCGTCTTTTAACCTCTTATAAAACAACAAAACTAAGTCTAGAAATCGTATCACCGGAGTTAAATTTTATAGAAAAGGTAAATCGGAAAAACAAAGGACAATGGGAATAGTCACTCAAATCTGTAATACTCCTGTTTTGTTTCGTTTTGTTTTCATTGAAGTTCTAGGTTAGGGTATTTCACTCTAAGCTTGCATACCTTTGGTTATGGAGATAATATCGGGAAGCATTTGTGACTGAACAGTTGTGGGAGTGTTTGGGGGGGGGTGTTTACCAGCTTTTGAAATGAACATATAGATAAGCTGTCATTAACTGATTTAGGTGCATTGTGGGCAGGCATCAAGACTGAAGGTGGATTGTCACAGTCTCAGTCACCGGGACAGACGGGATTTCTCAGCTATGGCACAAGCTTTGGTACGCCTCAACCTGGACAGGCACCGTATAGTTACCAGATGCAAGGTCTGTATACACACTGACACTAGCCTTTTCATTAATCCTGGAGTCCAGTAGTTACCTTCTAAAGTAGAGCCCTGTGTTCTGTGTAGGGAGTAAATGATGATAGAAAGTGACTGGGCTTAGAGGCAGGATCCCTGGTTCTGCTTTGGCTCATCACTTACCTATTCTCTGGGCCTAAATTTCCATATTTATAACCTCAAGGGTCAGACCGAATCGTCTCTGAAGTTCTTTTCAAAAGCTCTAACATTCCCTGTGACGTTGAAGTTTTCCGCCTCTGCCTCTATCAATTTTAAAAAAGGAATGACAGGGGCGCCTGGGTGGCTCGGTTGGTTGAACGTCCGACTTCAGCTCAGGTCATGATCTCACAGTTTATGGTTTCGAGCCCCGTGTCCACAGAGCCCGAAGCCTGCTTCGGACTCTGTCTGTGTGTGTCTCTCTCTCTCTGCCCCTCCCCTGCTCTTGTTCTGTCTCTCTCTGTCTCAAAAATAAATACAAACATTAAAAGAAAAAAAATTTTTTAAATAAAAAAGGAACGACAAACCCAAAGTTATGATGTAAGAGGCTGGAGTGTGATACGTGCTAAAACTGCTGGGGTGTGGCATTACCAGCCAACCTTTTTATTTTATTTTATTTTATTTTATTTATTTTATTTTTTTTTTCAACGTTTATTTTTGGGACAGAGAGACACAGAGCATGAACGGGGGAGGGGCAGAGAGAGAGGGAGACACAGAATCGGAAACAGGCTCCAGGCTCTGAGCCATCAGCCCAGAGCCCGACGCGGGGCTCGAACTCCCGGACCGCGAGATCGTGACCTGGCTGAAGTCGGACGCTTAACCGACTGCGCCACCCAGGCGCCCCTCAGCCAACCTTTTTAAAAGGGCTGTTTTCTTCACTGTCATTATCGTAGCTCTAGAAGTACAGTATGTGATATGTGTTAACTAAATGACCTACCAATGACCAAGAGATTAAATTGACAACCACTCAATGCATCTTCAAGATACTGCTTCCAAAGACCAGTCCCTGGGCTCTAAGTTTGAAACTATAGACCAAACATACCCCAAATGCAGGACAGATGAAAGAATAGCTGAAAATTTAATGCTGTCAATACTGTTTTCAGGAACACACAGGCGTAAATGTAACTGGCAGATTATTGTCATGCAAATGTGTCTGTAAAATAATGGAAGTTCTTATAATCTAAATATTCTCCTAATATCTTTTCACTACAAATCAGTTTAATCACATTCAGCCTCTTAATAATGGTGCCAAGCCACAATTCAGTTAAATCCCTTATCACTACTTTTTGATTGAAGGCATTCTTTTTGTAGTTTTTATCTCTTTTATATCTTTTATTCTTCATTACGTTAAAATAGTTGTTTATTGCAAATAAATTAGAAAACAAGAAAAATAATGTTTCATATTTACTATTATGACTTTAATATTCTTCCAGATATGTAGTATTGGACCATATTGTATAATATAATATTGCAACCTGTTTCTTTTCAGTAACAATATATTGTAAACATATTTTCACATCAATAAACTCGATTGTATAGCATCATTTTAATGATTGCGTAGTTTCATATATGTATCTTATTTAATAATTCCCATTTTGTTAGAAGTCCAGAGCAATGCCATGAATATTTTATGTGCATTTTTAATTATTTCCTTTGAATAAATTTAAGCCTGAATTGCTAAGTAAATTTTTAGACTCTTTTACAGATTTGTTATATATTTACACAAGGGCTGTGTATTAGCATGTACACACTGGGTAATCTCTTTCTTTTTTTAATTTTTCTTTTTAATGTTTATTTGTTATTGAGAGAGAGAGAGACAGAGCGCGAGCAGGGGAGGGGCAGAGAGAGAGGGAGACACAGAATCCAAAGCAGGTTCCAGGCTCTGAGCTGTCAGCACAGAGCCCGACGCGGGTCTTGAACTCATGAACCGTGAGATCTGGACCTGAGGCGAAGTCGGTCACCCAACCGATTGAGCCACTCAGGTGCCTCTGGGTACTATCTTTGTAAAAATTGTCATTTTAGTAGGTACAAGATTTTATTGCTATCATATATATTTTTTAATTGAGAAGATCATCATTTTTTCTTCCATGGCAGTGTTTTTCTTTATTATTTCTTTTATTAAGGTTTGTAAACTTTTATAATATTTCATAGGTAAACTTCCAGCTTCTCATTTTTTAAACTAAAATGTAATGGGACCAGATCTATTAATCTTTTCACACTTGTTTTTGCCTTTGGTGTAAAAATACCTGAATTATAAAATTCTGATATATTTGGTAGCTACAAGATAAAAGTTGGCTTACCCCAGATAATATGTGTTGTTAGAGGGATGTTACTTATATGCCAGATTCCAGAACTTTAACGCTCCTCAAAGGAAGAATTATGTTCCTGCATGTGCTGATTATTTGAGTAAAGGGATAAAAAGAAAAAAAGAGTTGAAGAGATCGTGTTAATGAATTCAGTAGTCCTAGACTGTAGTAATGAGATGAACCATAACGCAGCCAAGGCCTGTTTGCTTCTGGAGCTTGCGTTTGTCAAGAACAGAGTCTTCTGAGAACTATGGGAGAAAAAGATAAGGCACCACAGCCTCTTCTCCATAGAGAAGCAGGTCCTAAAGGTCGGAAGGAGGCATGTGAGGTTTCTCGCGAGAGGAGAGCTTCCTCAGTGCGTGTGGTTCCTGGGCCCAAGCCTGTCTGCAGCCTCTTGGTTACCCATCCACAATGAGCTGAGCAGAGAAGTTTTAAGTGTTTAGAAACTTTTACCGGTCCATAGTCAATCTCAGGTTGGTTAAATCAGGTAATAATTCTAAGAAATGGGGCTTACACCCTCTCTTGTTTCTTTTTTCATTTCATTCCTTTGGTAATACCTTATTGTATTTTGCTAAATTATCAGTCCTGGAAGGATTAGGGGGAAAAACTAGTCTTGCAATTGTGGAGAGTTTGAGAGATAACATCCTCGAAAGTTATCTTTATTCTTTCTCTAAGATCAAAAGCTTATACGGCCGAATGAGTTTCTAAGAGGACTAACCGACTGTCAGAGTATAAACATAGTGTGAGAATAGAGAGAACGTGGAAATGAAGGAGGAGGAAAGAAAGTTAGTTTGGAGAAGGAAAACTCTTGATTTTAAAAAAGAAATAAAGAGGAGAGCCCGGGTGCCTCAGTCAGTTAAGCTTCTGACTCTTGGTTTCGGCTCAGGTCGTGGTCTCACAGTTCGTGAGCTCGAAATGCACTGACAGCACAGAGCCTGCTTGGGATTTTCTCTCTTCCTCCCTCTCTGCCCCTCCTTCGCTCCCTCTCTCCTTCCCTCTCTCAAAAAAAGAAAGACACGTGCAGTGCCAAATATAGCATTGCCTCTCTACCCGTATTTTCCATTGCATCTGGGCATATTGGATATTGCATTAAAACTTCTTTGTGTTTTTGTGCAGCCTTTGGTGGGATGGCCTTTCCAGGGGGATTTCAGAACCCATTTTCCATGAATGAGATATTATTTTATATGGGTATTTCTATAATGGCCCTTGACTCAATTTTAGATGATTAGATATAATATGACTTCCACATATCAAGCCAGATAATTATATGCTATTAACTTGAAACATGCTAGTGTGGCGATGGTAATGATATATAATCTGCTATAAACCTCTTATGGCCAGATTTGGATAAATACTGAAATTCTGATTAATATGTATTTTTATAAGTATCAAGTGTATTATGAAAAATGCTTCACTATTATTAAATGATATTGTGTATCCAGTTGCGGGAATCTATTAGTCTTTGAGTGCTTTTTCAGTACATCTTTTTTTTATTTTTTTTTTAATTTTTTTTCAACATTTATTTATTTTTGGGACAGAGAGAGACAGAGCATGAACGGGCGAGGGGCAGAGAGAGAGGGAGACACAGAATCGGAAACAGGCTCCAGGCTCTGAGCCATCAGTCCAGAGCCCGACGCGGGGCTCGAACTCACGGACCGCGAGATTGTGACCTGGCTGAAGTCGGACGCTTAACCGACTGCGCCACCCAGGCGCCCCAGTACATCTTTTTTTAATATAAAAATTTTTATAATGTCTTAAATTATTTTCAACATTATCCCAGTGATTTGATCCTTAATGAATAACAGCGATTTCTGCTTAGATCAGTCTTATAGCTATTAAACATTCTTAGAATCCTAGGTAAAACTATATGTATTTTAGTGGTTTGGGAGTGTTTTACCTAGCTTTTTTCCCACGATCTTTTCACCTTTAAAATATAAGGTATGATCATCAGTTATTCAGAGATTTAGCTACTAGGATTTCATGATATTAAAATTTCATAATTCTAGAAGACATGTTCTAGTAACTCAAATGACTCATAAACTGAAACGTCTTATGCTTACTGTGTTATGCTGATTCATTGAAAGAAACTTTATGGTGATCACCTCTTGGACAGATCTGCCTCCATCAGGCATAGAAGGGCTAGACTAAAGGCACGGTGACACCTTGCCGTCTGGTTAATGGAGTAGGTTCTAGGGGCACCTGGGTAGCTCAGTCCGTTGAGCATCCGACTCTTGAATTCACCTCAGGTCATGATCTCATGGTTCATGAGTTTGAGCCCCACATCCGGCTCTGCGCTGACAGCGTGGAGCCTGCTTGGGATTTCTTTCTCTCTCTCCCCCTCCCCTACTGGCTCTTTCTCTCCCTCTCTCACAATAATCAAATAAACTTAAAAAACATTGTGTAGGTTTTAGAGTCAGGTTGCCTGTTGAAGAGCCCTGCCATTGCTGTCTGTGGACCTCCACAGGGCTTGACCTCTCCACATCTGCCCTTCCTCTTCTCTCTGGTGGTGATAATATTATATACTCTAGTAGTGGTGGAGTGAGATTTAATTGGGATTATCCAGGTAAATCACTCTGACCAACATGTATGTAGCCCATGGTAAGAACTGAAATGGTTGTTTTCATTGTTACTGCTCTCATTGTGGTGGTGATGTGGTTCCTATTTATTACTTACTAGTGGTGGTATTTTTAAAAAAAAATTTAATGTTTATTTTAGAGAGAGAGTGCAGGGGAAGGGCAGAGAGAGAGGGAGACCCAGAATCCGAAGCAGGCTCCAGGCTGCTGCCAGCAGAGAGCCCAACGTGGGGCCCGAGCTCACAAACTACGAGATCATGACCTGAGCTGAAGTCGGACGCTTAACCAGCTGGGCCACCCAGGCACCCCAGTAATGTTGTTCTAACTGTCCAGCTTTCTCAAATACTTAAATGCTCACTCCCATTCGCAGGAGAAAAAAAAAATATATGTGCAGGCATATATATAAATTTAGTATGTACATAATATACTAAAAGTATGTATATATGCATATATAAGCATACATACATGTGTGAGTATATGTGTATATATTATAAAACCAGCAAAGAGAACTCTAAGAACCCAATAACCGTATAAGCATAGCAAAAAAAAAAAAAAAAAATCCAGATCTAGCTAATGTCCTGGCAAAAAGGAAAATCACTATCAACACAGACCAGGCTGTTTGTACATGACCCAACAATTGGTGGAGAGACCAGAAGAAACAGCCAGGGACCTGAAGAAGAAAACCAGAAGAGAGAAATGGCTGTGCTGCTGACGTGGGTGGCAGACGTCGGGGAGGAGAAGCAGTGAGTGCACAGAAGGGCTGCTGTGAAAGACAGGAACTTAGTTCTGCAGCGGTGGGAAAGAAGGAGGCATCATCCGAGTTCTCGCGCCTCTGTAATCCCTCAGTCATAGCTCTACTTTGAGCAAGAAGAACCGGTAGAAAAAGAAAAGGCAGTCGCCGCATAAACGGCAAATTGTTTAGTTCAGAAATCAAAATGAGGAAAGAAGATAGGAACGTGACAGTCTGCTACACAGAGATGGGATTCTCTAGTACCCGTGCAGCAAAACGGTTAATGTTCACGCTGCAGGGATTAGTGCTGAGGGCTATTGTCTCCATCCATGTGAGGACCCTGAACGATGACTTCAAGGGATAAACCTGAAAACGCCAAAGGATGTGTCAAAACGGAGAATGATTTTTAGAACAGTCAGACCCTGCTATGTTGTAATGCACTTAAATCATAGTACCAATAGGGAAGCCTCTCAGAGAATGCTACAACAATATAAAATCTAGTTGCCTATAGTGTATGTAGTCTTGAGGGCAGATTTGCTCTTTAGATAATTGAGACCTTGTGTCACACAAATTCATATATAAGTGTATACCAGCTCTAGGAGAAAGCTTTTTAGAAAGTGCACTTCTGAGTGCTGTTTGTACTTGAACACTTTTATGACACTTGAGGAACAGAATTAGTTAGTAATTTGTGGGTATTTGCCACTTCCAAGCCTTGGGAAGTATGCCATACATGCTGCCCGTGTTTGGTCCAGGGGATCCTTCTGGATCCTTCGAGCTCCAATGTTCAGCACTTCTGTCGTGGTAGGCTTCTGTGGATCCTGCATGTGCCTCATTTTAAGACAAACAAGGGCTGAATTTTTGTTTTCTTTTTTTTTAAACTTTTTTTTTTTAATGTTTGTTTATTTTTGAGACAGAGACAGAGCATGAACGGGGAAGGGTCAGAGAGAGGGAGACACAGAATCTGAAACAGGCTCCAGGCTCTGAGCCATCAGCACAGAGCCCAACGCGGGGCTCGAACTCACGGACCGCGAGATCGTGACCTGGGCCGAAGTCGGCCGCTTAACCGACTGAGCCACCCAGGCGCCCCTGAATTTTTGTTTTCTATGCACTGATACTAATAGCCCATGAAGTAAAACCTCATGGATTGGGAAGTCTGATTGCTTTCCCTTTTGCTGTAAGGTCGCTAGAAAATTCTGTTTCTGCTTTAGTGATGTCTTTTTGTACATCCAGTGAAAGTTTGGAAACAAGTTTAAGAGAGGACAAGAAAATGTTTCTGTTCATAGACCACTTTAGGGTTCACCCTGAAGAGGTAGAATCCTTGCTTTTAGCAATGATACTTCCCTGCTCCCAGGGTTAGCCTTCGTGTTTCTGGAAGACGTTTTGGAAGGGTGTGAGGAGGTTTCCCTTCACAGGCCATTGACAAACTTTATGCAAATGGGTTAGCCGAATGAATGAATATGTATGGAAAACAGGTCCCTGGCGACCCTGGGTCAGTTGTGCAAGTGGCATAGACAGTGTTTTCAGTGCTGCTGGCCAAAGGGCCCCGACAGCCATAGTGAGGCGTGGGTGTTGTGTGCGCATGTGTGTATGCATATGCGTGTGTGGGTGTGTGTCTGTGTAAAAATCCTCTTAGAAGAAACTGCTTCAGCCTTTTATTTACTGACCAATTTCACAGAATATCTGCCCAGTTTGTCACACACTAGTTTTTATTCACTTTTTTAAAAAGTTTTATTATTTCTTTGTTCTGAGAGGGAAAGTATGAGCCGGTGAGGGGCAGGGAGAGAGAATCCTAAGCAGGCTCCGTACCAGCGGCGTGGAGCCCTAAGTGGGGCTGGAACTCACCAACTGGGAGATCATGACCTGAGCCAAAACCAAGAGTCGGACGTTCAACCGACTGAGCCACCCAGGTGCCCCATTGACTTTTTATGTATAGGACGCAACTGACCTGAAATCAAACTTTTACTTAGATTTTTTTTTAATGCACGTTCCAGAGCTATTGCTGGCACCACCTTTCATTTACCCCCGCGTTCCACACAATATAGGCTCATAGTTCCATCTCCCACAGAAAACAAGAAACTGTGTTCGTAATTGTGAGGCTGAGTCCCATGAAGAAAATGACATTTTGTTGGGCAATTTATTTAAGGTAAGGACGCGCTAAAGACTTTGATGCACGAAAAAAAATAGATTGGGTTAGAATTAGCTGAGCCTCAGCTTGGAGGAAAACCCAGCATCCCATAATAACTTAGTTCTATTAATTCTGGATGGTTGCAAGTAGTGATCCTCTTTACTCGTCTCTTCATCTCTGGTGTCTAGTAATAGGTATAAAATAGATGAATGTTTTTTTTAAAGGTGGAGGGGTCGATGCCACAAAGAAGGTTAGAGATTAAGATTCATCAGGACCCTAGTTCCCTTCATTTGAAGAAGTGAATTTGGAAGTTAACCTAATAAAAATCTTGGTTGGTCTATGATCATAGTTTGTTCAAAGCGGTCTTCCTTTGTGTTCATACTTCTAGAAGGAGCCGGTTGAGGGCATCCCAGAATGGGAGGTGGGGGCATACAGTGCCTTTCTGAGTGTTTCTGAGTGTTTTACCGCCCCCAAACAGCAATTCAGTGTGGTGCATTCCTTTTCGTTCTGCACTGGGGAGGTGTCAGGATCTGCCATAATAGATAGGAGGGGCTACACAGACACGCACGGAAACTAGAAGGCTCTGGAAACTTCGCTTTGTTTATTTTCCTCAGGCTTTATTGCTCTCACTTAGGAAGATAACACAAGTTCTAACTGCCTCTTTGTATATTACGTTGTTCTGTTAAAGAGATTGGGGTTCAAACCAGTGAGAAGACACAAAGGAGGGCCGGGGTTGAAGAGTGTATGGCAAGGGGGACCACTGTGCACCTCTCTATGCCTCACTTCTCTGGGGCTCGTGATCCAGTGGAAATGATCTAATAACAACCCAGTCAGCGAAACTGCTCTTATTTCCTTTGTTCTGCCTGTCCATAGCTTCTCACATATACAGCCGAAGTGTTTCCCTGTATGAGGCATTTAGAACCTCAGAATTGCTTAGCAAAATGTTCTCTGAAAGGTTTTTTCATTGTCCGTAGACCTGACATTTTTCCCAAGGAAAATTAGCAAACTCCAAGATGCATGACTTTCAGAAAATGAACCTTACACCTTTTGTTACAGTCTGCGTGACAAAGCCCTTGAGATTCGTACTTCTTGACATACAGTGACACAATACAGTTCGAACCGAAGAATCGCTCTTGTAGCCTGCAGCGATGTTCAAAATTTCTCCCTGACTTCTTTGCCGGTCTACTCACATTTATATTTTAGTTCATGGCCTTTTTGTGTTCTAGAACTTTTTTTGTGCCGAAGGTGATTTTTTTTTTTTTTAAGTAATATTCCATTTCGTTTCTTTTGCCATCTTGTGTTATTTCAGCTAATGGGTACTGAAAATGGTATCAGATTTTTTTTTGAAATCCAGCTGCAGCAGTAATCAGTGGTCAGCACCAAATGTATTTTCTATAGGAACTGTTAGAGGATATAGAAATAGATCAAGAAAGGTAAACGTAAAGGCTCTGCAAGCTTTATTACCTAAGTGAAAAAAAACGCTCTTCGGAATATAAAAACTATTACCGGGATAAAAAGGAAAGCTTGGTCACTTAAAATCCTTCTTGTAGGAAAGGGGGGAAACTTTGGTTTTAAATAACCCATCTGGCCTTCAGAGGCTTTTCCCCGGGGAGTTGCACTAACTTCTGCCACATAGATCGTGCCCGATGATGGACATAGCCCATGGCAAAGAGGCCAGGGAAGGAAAGCAAATGGACTTCTGTGAAAATACACGAGGGACAAAGAGCATCCTGCTCGCGGAGTAAGTGCTAGGAAACACTCTAAAACATGGGGAGTACAGACAGGCCCCAGCAGGTTCCAGCATTCTTGTGTGGGCTGGGATTCTGGTTTTTAATGTGAGTCCTTGTTCTCTGTGAAGTAGACCTTTGACCTACACGTCCCCCTTTTCTTTTCTTCTTTTTTTTTTTTTTTTATAAAGTGTTTTGAAGTTAGGGCGGGGCAGTGTTCTCCAGTGAAATCACACAGAAAGCTTTGATTTCATATTTTAAACCGTGGCCTTTATCAATATGAACTCTAGTCTTCTTCATATGCTAAAGTAGTAGGGATTTATTAACGAAGGTTCTGAGAGGTTGGCTTATTTTTCAAATACGGTTGCTTAGCACCTATAGAACTGGGTGGCCCACACAGGGTCTTCTGGCAAGACTGTTTCTTGTTTTTTACGGTTGATGAGACCACTACCCTTTCTCTGTAGGAATCCCTGACAAGATCAAGAGGAAAGCAAAATCTTTGTGATATACTCTCTATGGGCAACGTTCTATAATTTGCTTCTAAAATGGCTTCCTAGCCTAGAAGAGAGCTATACGGAAGAAGCCTTTTAGAAAGGAGGTGTTTTGATTGCACGTTTATTCGTTAAATGTTTCAGGTACCTTTGTCCCAACCGTTGGTATGTCTGTGATGTTTATGTAACCAGAAGTTACGCCCACTTTTCGTAACCTACGATTCGCTCTCAATGTGTCTCAGTCAGAAAATCTAAAAGGTGGATTTGGCGTGATAGAGTGGAAGACGGTGACCTGAAAGTGGAGACAGTTGGTCATTCCCTTAGAATCCTTGTCCAAGAGAGAAAGCAGCATTCACTCTGCTTCTTGGAAAATGAGGAGGATGTCTGCCTCAGCTACCTTATGAAGCGATGTTGGAAATAACCAGAGATGATGGAGGTAGAAGTGCCAAAATATAAATGGACTATTAAAAAAAAGAATATTATTGCATTCTGAATATGACATTTCTCATACGCAAGCGAGACTCTTAATTTCGTTAACATACCCACAATATGCCAGTACCTGAGCTCGCAGCAGCCTCTTAGGAGGCCCATATCTGTACGGAAAGGTCAGGGTTTTGTCAGGATGTCCTTGTAGTATGTGTAGGGATGGGATATTCTTCTTCCATCTCTGTAATCCAGTAAGATTTTATGAGGTGTTCCAAATCCATGATGCTGAATCAGTTTAAAATCTTACTTGATGTAAAATTCTGGGTTTTCTTTTTGGAGACTGAGAAATATTTTACATCCTTCCAGTAGAGTGCTTATAAGTCCTGCAGTTAATTTTCTTTCATTTAAAGTAGTGACTGTAATCTAGTGTTTAAAGAGAAGTCTTAGGAGCGCCTGGGTGGCTCAGTCGCTTAAGCGTCCAACTTTGGCTCAGGTCATGATCTCACGGTTCGGGAGTTCGAGCCCCGTGTCAGGCTCTGTGCTGACAGCTTGGAGCCTGGAGCCCGCTTCGGATTCTGTGTCTTCCTCTCTCTTTGTTCCTCCCCCGCTTGCACTGTGTGTCTCTCTCTCTCTCAAAAATAAATGTAGACTAAATAAAGATTAAAAAAAAAGTTAAATATAAATCTTTATACATCATCTAGTTTAAAGAAAAAAACAGTAAAGTGTGTATTCTCTAGGTAAAACCTGAGAAATAAGCTGAGTTATTATTTGTTTTCCTTTCCCTACTCTTCTTTTTCATCACTGGGCAAGTGAGGAAGTTGAGAGACTTTTCTTTTGTGATGTCTGTTGGACTTCAAACTGCCCTTCCAAACTGCCCACAATCGCCACCACCAACAAAAAGAAAAAAAAAAAAAAGACTTATTAAAAGGTTTCCATCTGTTCCTACACCTGATTCTTTAGGTCACTTCTATTATTACTGGACCCTTTGGTCACCACCCTGGACGAAAATTCTCTAGCGCCAGTTCTGTCTCCCACTTGAGCCTGGAGGAAACCCTTCAAAGGCATGAATCAGCCATGGTTTCTCCATCTCCGTGTGAGGCAGCAGGATAAACACAACACAGGAATCTAAGGAACGTAGGTCAGGATGAAAACAAGACTAAGGAAGAGGCGAGTTATGTGGCTTCAGTTAGTGCTCTGGAATCCCCAGAAAGGGAAATCGGTGCAGAGAGGAATAATCAGGGAAAGCTTGTTGGAAAGCTAGGACTTGAGCCAGGTCTTGAAGGATGGGAAACGGGGACTGGTAGAGGGAAGCATTAAATAAGAGTAGCAGGAATGAGTCTGTTGTGTTTCCAGGATCACAGGGACCCCATCCTGAACTAACATGGCAGACTGTGGATGGGGGAGCTTGGGCAACGGTATGGGCAGCAATATCCTTCCCTTAGCACATCTGTCCCAAACTCCCATCTCCTTTCTGTAGGGCCAGTTACATACACATATATATGTTTATGTGTTTATGGGAGTTTATGACCACTTCCCCCCACCTCCTCCACCCTTTAACATTTCCTGTGTCCCAGTATGCTCCTATTGGAATGTTCAAAATTTAGATTCTTGGGTTTTTTAGTTAAAGAATGCCATTTCTGTTTCCAAACTGTTATTCTTTTCTTAAAGGATCGAGACACTTCTCTCACCTACCTTTAGTCCCTCACCCTGCTTTTCTAAGAAGCGTTCACTCTCCGATCTTCTCCTTTGGGCAATTTGTCCTCACTGCCTGCCAGGAATGCACTGCTTGCTTTTTCTGCACAGTTGTGTTTTCCTTCCCAAACTTACCAGGCGTTTTCGCTTCATTCACTTGAGCAGCTTTGCCTCGTAGAAGTATTCTGGAAGGAAAAATTTTTTTTCAGTGTTCTTTTCTTTCCCCTCCCTGACCAAAAAAAAAAAAAAAAAAAAAAAAAAAA
>NW_024412406.1:13303402-13347246 GCF_014898765.1 Herpailurus yagouaroundi
TTTTCACAATAGTAAACTATTTAAATAGAGAAGATTTTTCTCTTAACGACTGGGTAAGAAGGTTCCCCCACCACCATCCTGCTTGGAGCGTAAATTCCTAACTGTACCAAGAATAATCCTGGGCATTACTGGAGCGTCACTTGCGCGCCCGCCCCCCCCCCCCGCCAACCTCCTTAATTAAGAAATAATGAGTTCTAAGTGGGAATTGCTTCTGCTTTGGGGAATTTTTGTAATACTAACATTACATAAAATATAAAGCATTTTATTACAGAATATTTCTGCTTTCTCCTTTACCTAGAGGTGACTTTTCGTGTAAAGTCATTTGTCTCTAGGCAGGAGAAAACTACTTTATTTTGATAAAGGAATTCTGAATATTAAGCCTGATTCTGTGACCTAAGATGAAAGTGAAGACTCCTAAATCAAATAGAAACTCTCTGCAGATTGAACCTAATGGACAAAGGAGGTCTGGTTTTTTGTTTTTGTTTTCGTTTTGTTGGTCGTGTCTTGCCCTCCCTCGCCTCCAGCGTCCGTGTTCAAGCCCGCCATCCGGCAGCCCTCGACACAAATGTGCCTCTCCTGCTGGGCCTGCCCCGGGTAGGAAGGGGGTTTTGCGGCTACACACCAAAACTTTCTTGGGAGCACTGTGGTTGCGATTTTGCCTTTGTGGTGTTCTGAACTGGTGAAATTCATCTGGCGGTGTTGGCACCGATCTGCATCAGATCAGCTATCAAGGTGGGACCCTGTATTCCCTTTACGAGCTTTAGCACAGCTTAAGGACCCCAAATGCCCCAAACAGTCTCTGCGAAGCTTCCATTCTATAAATGCTTGACAAGCGTGATTACTTTCTTAGTGGAAGAAGAAAGGCTGTCCTGGTTACGTGTTTCTGAAGTAGCTGTGAAAACACCTACTGAATTGGAAGAAAACGTAGTGGTCCTAAAAGTCAGGTACTGGAGGCGTTTGGTAAACCTGTGGATTTTCAGGGTAAAACCCTCCCCTTTCTCCCTCAAGGAGACAGTAATTTCATGTCCAATGAGGGGCCTAGATGTGCGCTTTTTTAACAAGCATCTCCTGATGATCGTGTGGCAGTTAGCCGTATGTTCAATATGTTGGTTAAAAAAATTCTTTTTAAGGTCTTGCCCCCAACACCCCATGCCAGCCCCAATTACTTTGTGCACAGTACATATACCATAGAGATTAGAAATTTCGACACTGGGGCAAGACAGCCTGGGATTGAACCCCAGCTCCGTCGTGCCCGTTTATGTCTTCTGCAGTTTGTTCATCTGTAAAGTGGGACGTAAGCGTACTCACCTTGTGGGGTGGTGGTGAGGGACCAGTGAGCTGTAACATGTAGAATGTTGTTTTGGAGGCCCGGCTCAGAGTTACCACTCAGTAAGTTTTAAGTGCTACTATTCTTATTATTTGCTTTTCTTAATCCTATAGAAAACGAGAATGAATTTCAGAACTTCTCACAAAGCAATGGAAAATAGGTAAGAGAGGACAAGAGAGCATTGTGTAGACTCTCAAACCGCACAGAGCTATTTTTGAATTTCAGTTTCACCCCATGAAAGCTGTATTATTTTAACCTAACCCTGTGTGTCCTTATTTGCAAGATGAGAATATTAATACTCCCTATAGGATCAAGGTGTGGTAGGGTGTAGATAAAGCAGGTAAAAGATGAACACATTCCCAACACACAGGAAATGCTCAGTGGACGTTGTCTTTGGTGTTACTGTATGGGGTAATACTGGGGATATTTGTATGGGTTGACTACAAATAATTAATTATATAAGCTCTAAGTTTCTTTTTAGCCTATTTAATAGGGAAAGGACTAATGAGCTTAAACGTAAGTGGTATTTATTAACTTGTATCAACTTGCTAACTATTAATTAGCTTAAAATACTGATTCATAAGTCATGATACTATAAACATATTTGTGTACATGTTATATAAAATTATAATTTCTCTAAAAGTATACATTACAGAGAAAGAAAGCAAGCCAGCAAGACAGACTCAGTAATCTAGCCTTAGGAGGAAAGAGAAGAGGGGAACTCAGGGAAGCTTTTTCTGAAGAAAAGGGTTTCTAGTCGCTGTTCAGTTATGAAGTTGATTAGAAATTAGGACCGAATGGGGAGGAAGTAAGGGGTGCAAAGAATAGCCTTAAGAGAACCACATGTCGCTTCATTTGTGTCAAGTCAGGCTGGAATGTGTATCTGGGTGAGTTGGGTTGAGGTTACTGGGAAGAAACCAAAGAAGTCTAAAAGGTAATCTGGAGCCAGACCAGGGTCTAAGAAATAGGCTCTGGTAAGGAGTTTAAATTGTATCCTGAGGGCAATAGGAAGCCCACTAACGGTTACTTTTTTAAACAGGGAGGTGAGAAGATCAGATATGCTCATTAGAGAAAGTATTCTACCTTTGTGGAAAATGAACTGGAGGGGGCCAGAAGTTGGGCAGGAAACCAGTAAAGGAGGCTGTTGCAGAAATCCAGTGTTGGTGGCCTGGACTGAAAGTTAGCAGCTCTCTTTGGCTGAGTCCTCCACGAAGGCAGGTGGGGCAGCCCTATAGATCCGATTCTGGTGGTGAAACGTTCATATTGCCTGAGCCCGATTCTCTGGTGGGCCCACCTCTCCCTGAAGTAAGTCAGACCCTTTTGGAAGTTGCATTAAGTCTCGGAGGCCACAGGAGTGCCATTAAAGCCTGTTTCAGCATACTAAATGGAATGGAATCTCAGCCTGCAGTCAGCCAGTAAATGAATATAACTTATGTTGAATTCCAGCTAATGTACAGTCTTAGAAGTAGCATTAAGTCTGGAAAGTCACTTGGGTACCATTTCAAGTACTGAACTGTGATTTACTTGGTCATACCTCAGTGGCCAATACGTGCCAATATAGCTTCCATGGCCCTTTCTACTTTGTTCCAGGGAATAACTTATGGAATGAAAACATCCATTTTTAAAATATATTTTCTATATCTTACTCACTTTCTTGGTGGAAAGGGATTATTGAGGTCAGTATTTATTGTTCAAAAATGTGTAGTATAAATGAAAGTAACAAGTCATAACCCCAAGTAATGTTTCCTATTAAATGTATATAATAAAGTCAAAAAACGGTATTGATATTCACACACTTATCCAGAAGAAATTGAAATTTTATTTTACAAGGAATGTTTTAAACTCTCGTTGTAAGTTTATATATAATATATATATACTTTATATATAATATCAATATTAATGAACTGTTCACTGATAAATACCTAAATAGTGAGCCACATGCCCATGTAGCCCAGAGCTTACAAAAACAAAACTGATGTCATCCTGGGAAGCCCTGTGAGGTCCCAAGTATGTCCTAGTCATCCTTTTATCCCCCTGTAATTATCACCACGAGTCCAGTATTTAACATACGTTTAAACCTTTGTGATTGTCACATGCTAATGAACATTAACATAGAAAGCTTATCTGAGGCCCCGATTTTTGCAGTGGAGTCGGTATTAGGAGTGTGAGAGCTCTCTGCTTCACCGTGTTAGATGTTATGGGAACTTTGAACAATTGGTATTCCTGAAAGGCACAAATAAAGAAACCTCAAATATGAGTCTGTGTGATACTAAATGTGAAACTATCTTAGGAAATATTTTCCCTTAATAAAAATAACAAAGCCTTGGATCAGGTTTTCAGAGTTCAGAGATGTTTGATAAGTAAGTAGGAAAAGAATTTTAGATATGCAAAGAGATCGAGTCATATTTAGCTAGTTTGGGAAAGTGAAAAGATACATAAATGCAGTGGAGAATTTTAGAAATGTTTACTGAAGTAAACAATAACTGTTCCTAACACTTGTGTGGTGCCGTAGATTGCTCGTTGTACTTTCCAATCTGTACTTTCCTCATCTGATCTGTTGAAGAACCTTACGAAGTCTACTTTTCACAGTTAGGGAAATTCTGTCTTAGAGGGGTTAGGCGATTTGTCAAAGTCCAAACCGCTCATAAGTGATGACGGGAAACCCTGTTTTCTGACTCGCAAGGTAGTACTTGAATGTTGAGTAGCGAATAAATCATTGGCATATCTTAACTACCACATCATACCTGAAGGCGTCTGCAAATACTTAGTTCACACTGAAGACTTTATCCTTGAACCGCCAGCCCGTTTATTGCCTATACCATTCATTTGCCATAAAATTTTCATTTTTTTTGAAGAAGGTTTTCTGTTTACAGAAGCAGCACAGCTTCTGGGTAGAAAATTTTAAAATGTGCACGGGCTTCATGAACATTATGTGGCCAATGGTTACACCCTCCCATGGGTAACAGTTCTGAGATTTTTGTGCTTTTAAAAATTTTTTTATGATTTTAAAAATATTTCACATGAACTTACCAAGACATTTTTTTGTTTTTGTTTTTCCTTTATCAAAATCATATGAAAAAAATTGTCCATGTAATTTAGCATTATCGTAATACCATTGCAATGTCTTCAGAGGGTTCTGCTTTCTGAATCACACCTGTTAGGGACATAAGAATGCTTTCTAGGTTTTGTTATTGGAAACAACACTGAAGAACATCTTTGCTAACTATCTCTGCGCATAAGTCCACGTATTTTTTTTTTATCTTAAAGTGAATGGCAGTACAATTGCTGTTCAAAAGTTACTTAAATGTTGACCAGATAGCCCAGCCAGAAAGGCTGTGCTTATTTGGATTCCCATTTTGCAGCCTATGAATCGCATTTTTTACACACTTTCCAATCCCTGATCTTTTCAAAACTCTTTGCTAATATCACCAAAGATAGTATATTGTTGCTTTGAATAGTTTCACAATAAGATGGTAAATAAAACGAGGGAGGGAACTGAGGTTTGCTTTCGTGTTTGTATCCTGCACGGTGACAACTATTTATTGTTGAGCACATCTACGTAGATGTTCTGCAAACAGAATGTTACCTAGAGAGCACACGGAATACACAAAACATTGATCACCTTCCTCTTTGATTCTTGTCTTATGAAGGACTTCAAGAGTTGCCATTGTTCTTTTGTGAAGTGAAATAATCAGCTTTTTCGGTGGGCCATTATAACGATAAGAACAAGTCTGAAAGCATTTCAAGTTCTCGAAAGTAGCATTGTTGTTTTTGACCTTGCAAGAACTTTCAAGATCATTTCATCAGATCCCATCATTTTACATTATGTATATTTAAAGCTATGAAAAAATCCTGGTGCGTTTTACAAATTGAAATGGAAAGTTCAGTGACTAATATTTTTGCACAGATGTATCATTTTGTCCCCAGTTTATATGTTACGTCCTCAGAAATTCAAACCTCTTTACTCTTTAATCCTTTGCAGTATAGTGAAAGTAAGATTGTCAACTATTTCAAGAAACGATTTTGTCATGGCCATGGATTCTGGTTTTAAAGATAAACCAAGTGTGTTTGCAATGAACTTCAACTCTGTTTTATCTAAATAATGATTTCTTATGGGCACATTATTCTGCATAGTTCAGTCACCCGTATTTCTTTTCATTTTGTTTTAGGTAGCAGTTTTACAACATCGTCAGGATTATATACAGGAAATAATTCACTCACAAATTCCTCTGGATTTAACAGTTCACAGCAGGTAATTTTAAAAGCCAGTTTAACTTCAGAAAAAAAATTTTTTAATGCAACAGATGATTTTCTTATATAAAGAAAGATCTGTTTATAGTATACTGTGAGGGCTTACCTGAGCCTTTTAATATATGTATTTTTTTTTTCTTAAAAAAAAAAATCTCTTTAGCAGTCCTATATGGTTTTCAGAGTGTTTGGTTTTCAGATTTGTTTGATTTTACCTAGTACTGCATCATGGAATCGAAGAAATAGGAAGAGTGGACCTGATCTTACATGCAGTTTGTTTGCAAGTCGGGACATTTGAGTCAATGGGTGCTAGTGTGCTCCTCTGTGAATTCAGAGAAGACCCAGAAACACCATATAGTTGCCCTTTGGAAAGTAAGAAATGAGGAGCAATATTCTGACAGGTTATTCTCGTGTGGTTGGTTTGGTAGGACTATCCGACTTATCCCAGTTTCGGCCAGGGTCAGTACGCACAGTATTATAACAGCTCACCGTACCCAGCACATTATATGACGAGCAGCAGCACCAGCCCAACCACGCCGTCCACGAATGCCACTTACCAGCTTCAAGAGCCACCATCTGGCATCACCAGCCAGGCAGTCACGGATCCCGCAGCAGGTAATTACGTGCGCTTTATTAGTCCTGCAGGCTCTATTTCTGGTGGTTTAAATGCATTTTTCTATAGTCATATACGCATGTAGTGGTTTCACAGTTTGGGCAAGTTTGGGCATGGCCTAACTGTAAGTCAAACATCATGATTGTGGCATTAACTTTATTTTTATTTGCTGAAAATTTTTAGTGTAAATTACGGAACTTCAAAAGCACCTGAAATCGAGGTTCCTTTCATTGTCAATATAGTCAGTTTTCAAGATACGTATATAACATCTTAGATAACTATAGATATTTAGATGGAATTATTAACTATAATTACAAACATTTGTCCACATATGGAGCATGAAAATAAGTGATGTTGCCTCAAATTTAATGTTGATTATCATTAAATATTTAATGTTTTTCCAAAATCAAAAAACATCACAGTTAATAATTGAAAGCAGTGATTCCCCTGGCCCACCCTTCTCCCCCATCATGGCCTACTTAATTTCATAACTGGGCATGAGCATTTTCATACTTCTGCACCACCCTTGATAGGCCCTTCCAGATGAAAATCCCTCCACCTCTGGAAATTTTCCTACTGTGTCTTTGATACTTCTTTCCCTCCATTAGTGTTTTCTGGAACTGTTAATATTGTATATTTAACTTCCTGTATTGGTCTTTACCTGTATTTCTGATATTTTTCTCTTGTACTTCTCACCTTTGTCTTATTAAAAATGTAGTGTCAGGGTTCCTGGGTGGCTCAGCTTCTGACTCTTGGTTTTGGCTCAGGTCATGATCTCCTAGTTCCTGAGTTCAAGCCCCATGTTGGGCTGTAGACTGACACCTGCAGAGCCTGTTTGGGATTCTCTCTGTCCCTCCCCTGCTATTCTGTCTTTCTGTCTCTCTCACGCGCGTGCGCGCACGCAAAAACCAGGAAAACATTTTTTAAAAATTAAAAGAATAGTGCTGTCTCCTGGGGCACCTGGGTGGCTCCCTCGGTTAAGCGTCTGACTCTTGGTTTCAGATCAGGTCATGATCTCACAGTTGGTGAGTTCAAGCCCTGCATGTGGTTCTGTGCTGGCAGAGACGGAGCCTGCTTGGGATTCTCTTTCTCCGTCTCTTTTCTCCTCCCCCACTTGTACTCCTCTCTCTCTCTCTCTGTCTCTCTCTTTTTCAAAACAAATAAGTAAACATCTTTAAAAAATGTAGTCTCGGGGCGCCTGGGTGGCGCAGTCGGTTAAGCGTCCAACTTCAGCCAGGTCACGATCTCACGGTCCGTGAGTTCAAGCCCCGCGTCGGACTCTGGGCTGATGGCTCAGAGCCTGGAGCCTGCTTCCAATTCTGTGTCTCCCTCTCTCTCTGCCCCTCCCCCGTTCATGCTCTGTCTCTCTCTGTCCCAAAAATAAATAAACGTTGAAAAAAAAAAAATTAAAAAAAATGTAGTCTCTCTTTTCATGGATTATGAGGTGAGCTATGATCCTCAGTCACAGACTTTTCTCCCTTTTGCCTTTTATTCTTAGAGCCAAAGCCCACTCTTTGCTAACCTTTACTATAGGTTTATCTTCCCAATATTAGCAGATGCCCCCCCCCACTAAAAAAAAAAAAAAAAAAAAAAAACTTCAGGTTTTTAGTATTCCACCTTCTTCTTAAATGTAGGTGAGCACTATTTTGTTTTCGATTAGGAAGTTACAGCATTCCTAAACTTGTACCCTCACTAACTATGAACACTATTTCTGCTGCACAGCTCAACTCCAAATATTTTTTATCTCTGATTATCATATTCCATTTTCCTTCACTTTTTTAAAACTAGCTTGCTATATTCTTCCCGCAACTCATACGTCTAAATACAGTATTCACAGAACCTAGTATACAGGGCTTTTCATTAGATGTAACATCTATATGATCGCTCTCAAAATAAACTGTCACGGAAGGTATTGGATTTATTGTGGAAGCTGTTGTAGAATTTTCCTCTCTTCCCTCTGTTAATTTCATAGAGGCGTCACGAGGAAAGATAATGGCTTGTCCCAATTTCAGAGAGATCTCCTGTTTTCCTATAAACCATCTGGGTCATGCAAACTTCGTGAGGACTAAAAGGAGCTTTGAAATCGGATAGCTATGTGAACAAGTAGAGAAACGCTTTAGGATCTGTGGAAGAATAGAATGAGAAGACGGAGTGATCTTAATTAATTCATAACATTTTGACAGTGAAGACAGCGTAAAACAAAGTGAAGACTTAACTGTGTTTTTTAAATTACGGGTGACGGGCATTTGCTAAAAAATACCAATATAATTGTACAGAAAAGTTGGTCTCTGGACCGTGCGGTTATTTTAAGTGAAATTTATTTGGAAAAGGGATGCCGTGTGCAAGACTGGGGAGATCACATAGGAAATAACACAAACTTACGATTTTTTTAAGCGTCCAGACGATTTTAAGGTTAAATGATCTATTTTAGATTGTATTTGAATAAATGTTTAGTGTGTCAGGTACTCATTTCAATATTCAGTATCTTTCTGGTTACAGAATAGAAACCGATTGGACTGGGGAGAAAATAATATTTTTCCGATCTCTTGGATTCACCACTTCCCACTAAAAGATAAGTGTACAGGTTAGCCTTTCTTGTGTAGTTAGAGGTGGAAAGTTCAGTGAGTTTCCACATTAAAAAGAAATGTGGATTACTTGAGAAATTTAAGGAAGATTTAGTCTGGTGTTGGTTGGTTTGTTTACATTTGCAGTATGACTGTGGACTCAGCCGGTTTTTTGGTGTTCATTTTCCTATTAGTCGTATATAAGATTATAGACTTGTCTGTGATGAAATGGAAGTTTTGAATGAGAAAAGTACATAAATTCATTAAAGAATTGGAAGGAATGATTGGTTACATATAATCTAATGTTTTAGTTTTGCAATCGAAATTAATGAATAGGAAAAATAGTGTCTATTCTGTTGAAATAATTTCAGGTTCTTTTAGTTTTAGTAGTCTTTTAGGTTTAAAATCCATATTTTCTACACTGGACTCTAAGTTAGACTCTAGTTATTATCTGATCTAATGTGGAACAATTCAGTTTCCTGGAATTCTAAAGTACAGAATAAATATACGGTATATGCAGCGCTCCTCCCATACTTTGTACTATCTGTTCTTGTGTTGTTCGTGAAATTGTGATGTCATTATAAACATATAATCTTGCAAGGATTTTTCAGGCCAAACATGTAAGGACTCATTATTTGGTATTATATTTTAAGAGAGTGCAAGCTGAGGAGGGGCAGAAAGAGAGGGAGGGAGAAACCCAAGCAGGCTCTGAGCTGTCAGTGCAGAGCTCGACGCAGGGCTCGAACTCACAAACCATGAGATCACAACCTGAGCCAAAACTAAGAGTTGGGTGCTTACCGCCTGAGCCGCCAAGGCATCCTGGTGTTATGTATTTTTTAAGTTATAAAGAATAGCTCTCTTTTAAGTTCATGGTATTATGCAGTATTACCTATACACATGTCACTCCTCATGAATCTTAAGTTCAAAAATTATTTTAATGTGTTTACAATTAAATATTGAAAGCTATATTATCCTTTGGATAGATCTATATAATACATTAAAAAAATGTAACTTGAACATGAAAGTTTTATCTCAAAATTTGCAATCATTTGTAATTCATTTTAAAAACTAAAAGCAGTGCCTTTGTATTCATGTTTCTTTTTATTGAGATATAATTGATATTTAACATTATATTAGTTTCAGGTGCACAAAATGATGAGCTGTTTGTGTGTATTGTGAAATGATCACCACGGTGAAGTCTAGTTAACATCTACCAGCATACGTGGTTGCAGATTTTTTGCTCTCGTAATGAGAACTTTTAAGATTTGCGTTTAGCAATTTTTAAATCCTTTGCATTCATTTTAAGAAACGAGTTTGTTAGTCATGTTTTGACTATCTTAATAAAATAAAAGTTACATCATCTGGAAATAGAGAAGTATTAATCCACTTTGGGAACTACACTGAGGTTTATCGGGTCATTTAGAAAAATCGTAATTTACTTGTCTCAAAAAATCGTACCTACTCTTCAACTAGTTAACGCTAGCCTCCTCTTGCCCGACTGAAAGCCATCTTGATTGCTTCTAATTTTGGCAATTATAGATAACGCCACTATAAATATTTGTGCTCGGACTTTTTGTATAGACATAAGTTTTCAACTCACTTCAGTAAATACCTAGCAGTGTGACCACCGAATTATAAGAGTACCTTTAGTTTTATAAGGAACTGCCAACTTGTCTCCCAAAGTGCTGTATCATTTTGTGATCCAACAAGCAATGAATGAGAGTCCTGTTTCTCCACACCCTCGTCAGCATTGGTAGTGTCAGTGTTTCAGACTTTGGTCCTTCTAATAGGTGTGTAGCAGTGTGTAGTTGCTTTAATTTGCATTTCCCTGATGAAATACGATGTTGAGTATGTTTTCGTATCCTCATTTGCTCTGTATGTCTTCTTTGGTAAGGTGCCTGTTCAGATCTTTTGCCCACCTTTTAATCAGGTTGTTTTCCTATTGGGTTTTCAGAGTTCTTATATACTTTGGATAGAAGTCCTTTATCAGATAAGGTTTGCAACTGCTTTTGCCCAGTCTGCGGCTTGTCTTTTTTGTCTCTTAACAGTGTCTTTCAAAGACACATCGAAAGATGTCTTTTGATTGGGATGAAGTCCATCTGAGCAGTTTTTCTTCCATGGAACGTGCTTTCGGTTTTGTATCTAAAAACTCATTGTCAAGCCCAAGGTCACCTAGGTTTTCTCCCATGTAGTGACCTAGAAGTTTCACAGTTTTGCTATTTAGATTTAGGTCTCTGACCCATGTTGAGCTAATTTTTGTGATAAGTATAAGTCAGTGTCTAGGTTCCTTTTTTTTTCTTTTTTTTTTTTTTTTTGGCATGTGGATGGCCCTGTTTTTGCACGGTTTGTCAAGAAACCTATCTTTTGCCACGTTGAATTACCTTTACTGCTTTGTCAAAGATCAGTTGACTGTGTTTGTGTGGGTCTATTTCTGGGCTTTCTATTGTCTTTCATTGATCTGTTTGTCTTTTCTTTTTCCAACGCCACATCGTCTTGATTATTATAACTTTGTAGAATAAGTCTTTAAGTTAAGTATCACTCCTCTGTGTTCTTCAATATCGTGTTGACTGTTCTGGACCTTTTGCCTTTCCACATAAACTTTAGAGTGAGCTTGTCAGTATCCACCAAGTAACCTCATCAGATTTTGTTTAGAATTGCATTGAATCTAAAGATCAAGGTGGGAAAAACTGAAAGTATTGACTCTTGACAATATTGAATCTTCCTGTCCATGTACTTGGAATATCTCTCCATTAGTTTACCTTTTTAGTTTTTTTCATCAGAGTTATGTAGTTTTCCTCATATATATCTTATACATGTTTCTTAGATTTATATTTTTTTGGTACTAATTAAATCACATTATATTTTTAATTCAAATTCCAGTTTCTCATTGCTGGTATCTAGGAAAGCAATTCATGTTTGTATGTGATCCTTGGATCCTAAAACTTCACTATAATCATTTATTAGTTGTAGGAGTTTTTCTGTTGATTCTTTGGTATTTTTAAAGAAAATTTTTTAATGTTTATTTTTAAGAGAGAGTCTGAGAGTGGAGGAGGGGCAGAGAGAGAGAGAGAGAGAGCGAGAGAGCCGGGCGGGGGTGGGGGGGTAGACACAGAATCTGAAGCAGGCTCCAGGCTCTGAGCTGTCAGCACAGAGCCCGACGCGAGGCTCAAACCCATGAACTAAGAGATCATGACCTGAGCTGAAGTTGGACACTTAACCGACTGAGCCACTCAGGCACCACATTCGTTGGTATTTTATTATACAGTTATGTCATTTGTGAACAAAGGCAGATTTATGTCTTTCTTCCTACTCTGAATATCATTTGTTTCCTTTTCTTATCTTATTGCATTAGCCAGGACTTCCAGTACAGTGTTGAACAGGAGTGGTGAGGAGGCATACTTGTCTTTCTCCCCGATCTCAGGGAACAAAAGCTTCTGGTTTCTCACCGTTAAGTGTGATATTAGTTGTATGTTCTTTGTAGGTATTTTTTTGTTATCAACTTGAGGAAGTTTTCCCCTGACCCTAGTTTGCTGAGAGTTTGTATCCTGAATGGGTGTTGGATTGTGTCCAGTGCTTTTTCTGCATCTGTTGATATGATCATATGATTTGTCTTCCTTAGCCTGTTGATGTGATGAATTACATTAATTTATTTTCGAATGTTGCACCAGATTTTCCTACCTGGAATAAGTCCCACTTGGTCGTGGTGTATAAATCTTTTAATACATTGTTGGATTCAGTTTTGCTAATACTTGAAGAATCTTTGCATCTCTGTTCATGAGATATATTGGTCTGTGGTTTTCATTTCTTATAATGTCTTTGTCTGGTTTTGGTATTAGGATAATAGTGACCTCATAGACTAGGAAATGTTTTCTCTGCTACTATTTTCTGGAACAGATTGAAAAGAATCAGTACCATTTATTTCCTAAATATTTTGTATAATTCACCAGTGAATCAATCTAGGTCTAGTGCTTTCTGTTTTGGAAGGTTAATTATTGATTCAATTTCTTTAATAGATATAAACCTGCTCAGATTATCAATTTCTTCCTGTGTGAGTTTTAGTAGATTATTTTTCAAGGAATGATTCATATCATCTAGGTTATACAATGGGTGGGCTTAGAGTTATTCATAATATTCCTTTCTTATTCATGTAATATCCCTGGGATTGTTAGTGATGGCCTTTTTCATTTCTGACACTAATGTTTGTGTCTTTTTTTGCTTTTGTTATCCTAGCTAGAGATAAATTTTATTGACCTTTCAAAGAGCCAACTTTCTGTTTCATTGATTTTTCTTTATTGTTTTCCTGTTTTCAATTTCATTGACTTCTCTGATATTTTAGTATTTCTTCTGCTTTCTTTTGACTTAACTTGGTCTTATTTTTCTACTTTCCTAAGGGTTGAAATTTAGATTGTTGATTTTAAATGTTTCGTATCTTCTAATAAATTCATTAAGTGTTGTAAAATTCTAAGTATTACTTTTGTTGCATCCCACAAAAGTTGATGTTTTTATTTCTTTGTATTTAGCTCAAAATATTTTTATTTTCATTATCAAAACCCTCCTTTTTATTTTTTTAAGGTTTTTTTAATGTTTATTTGGAGACAAAGGGAGAGGGAGAGAAAGCATGCGAGCAGGGGAGAAGCAGAGAGAGAGAGAGAGAGAGAGAGAGAGAGAGAATCCCAAGCAGGCTTTATGCCCAGTGTGGAACCCCATGCGTGACCTGAGCCTAAATCAAGAGTCAGATGTTCGACCAACTGAGCCACCCAGGCACCCCAAAACCTCCCTTTTAAAGAGGTGTATACTTATAAACATTTTATTTGAGAAAAATTTTAGAGATTTGATGATGTGCAGTATGTATCATTCTTAACAGTTGTCCAGTTTTTCACATCTTCCCAATTAAATGGCTTCCTGTTGTTAGAGGATGTTTTCGGTTTCTGAAGAATACTTCGTGGTAAATGCAGATTCCACTATCTCTAAGAGAAAATTTTGATTAGAGTCAAGTCTTTTTTTTTTCTTACTGAAATCTAAGACTGTAAGCCAATATCGCAGTTAAATCTGAGGTTACTTTAAATTTTAAATGATGGATTTCATTAAAAAATTTTTTTTTAAAACAATTCTTTACGAAGTCAGTGGTTTTCTTTTAGGTTCAAAAACACACAGAGATAAGGCAAAAAGAAAAGGCCATTTTGGGATGTTTTCCTTTTGTGATAATAGCCGAACTTACATATTCTCATCTCTTAGCCACTGACATCAGAAGACTGTTATTCTCTCACATTAAACACTAAAATGTTAAGGCATATTATTATCAATATAACCAAAATACATTTCTTCAAGTAAGCGATAGAAATGATTTAACTACCACTTGAGAGGAATTGTCCTGAAGGAATATTTTAAATTGACTTTTTCAAAGAGTACTTAAGCCATTCTTTTAAAAATGTTTTTATCATATGACCCCTATATGTGTAATCAAAATATGAACTCATTCGTAATTCACTTACTGTGCTGTACTTAAACAATGTGTCTTGATCGCATATTTTTGTCCAAAATCTCTTAGAACGTCTTATGATAATTATGACAGTTACCATAATAATAACACATAGTAAAATGTAATTGTTTTTAGAGGCTTACGTGTAATCTTATAACCCCCCCCCCCATGAGGTGTAGTTACTATTTGGCCCATTTTACAGATGAGGAAAATGAGGCACATAGCCCTTAAATGAAGTATTAAGTTAATCAAGAATTTTGAGGCCAAATTCTTGTGAAAGGAAAAGTCACCTACATCATTGTATTTTTGAAGTAATACAAAGCCATGAGAGAGAAAAGAGTAAACGGTGACTAAAACATTTTAGGTTAACGCGAAATAAAGCTAGTCATTGTTCATTAGGAATGAGTTTTCGTATGGATGCTACAGAAGAGTCCATTTTTCAAAGTGTTTCTTCATTTGAATTCTTACCAACAAGGTAGACGTTGTCATTTACCTTTCCATGCTCTGGCTGCGTGCAGACGATTTACTGGTTAAGGTGATGTACGGGAATCTGGCCAATATTAAATTTCAAGTGACACAGGAAAAATCCGTATAAGAGGGAATTCAATATGCATGGGAAACCATTTGTTCCCTCTGCTTCTTTGATCCTTGCCAAGGCACACGAAAGTAGAGCAAAGCGCCTGAAAACCGGGAACATTCTTGTGCAAAGTAGCAGAGGAACTCTGCGCTCTCCCAGGAATTCAGTGTGACAGGATGGAAAACTAAACTGCCGGCCTGTCTTCTAAATGCAGGAAATTTGGGCCACGTCTGTACTACCTAACGTGTCTACGTCTGTTCACTGTGGAAATGATCCTGACGTTTGCAACAGCATGCATCTCGACCGCTACGTTTTACCGAGCGAGCGATTTTGAAAACCTTTAGGCCCTACTAGCTCATTTTCACTGATGCCTTGTGGACTTTGCAGAAGTTTGCAGTTTGTTCAGCTCAAAAATAAACTATGTCAGTGAAACAGTTTTAACTAGCATTCTGGAAACATTTGTCGGCAAAACAAATATTTGTGTCTAAAATAGTCAGGCCATTAAGATGTGAGAAAACAAAACAGATGTTTGTTTGGGGTTGTTGGGTTTGTTTAGCTTGATGGGATTGGTTTTCTTTCTTTTCTTCCCCCCCACCCCAGAGGAGATACAGTGTTAACCTTAATGAGATTATAAAACTCTTGAAAGTAAAGTTCACTTTTTGTTTTATGTTGTCAGGCATGTCTTAAAAATGAGTTGCCTTATTTTTGAATTTTGGACTGTGTTTCCAAGAAGTAAAAAATTCAGTGTTTTAGAATTTTCCCGTTTTGTGCCTCATTACTGGTTTGACTAATTTCTTCAGCTCGTTGTCTGGAAGTCAGGATGCTTGTGAAGAGTCCGTTTTAATATGCGTGAATTCAAATATGCAATTCTTTCTTATATTTATACTTAACATGTGATTTCTATATAAATACTCAAAACAAGAAAGCATATATTACTGAGCTATCTAAATTAGTTTACTGCCCCTCCCAAACATTTATTACTTTGTCCTCGTCTGTAGCTAATTGATTCATTGTTCCTGTAAAGCATTAAGCGTCCTATGGGACCAACACAAATCAACATAGTAAGTTCCCTCGTTTAAGATGGAGGACGTAAGTATTTACTGATAGAATTTTTTAATTGAAGAGGGTTGAGAAAAGAACTTAACATCCCTCCACCTCACGTAATTTGGATCGAAAGGTTTGATGGATACGTTTTGGATTAACTTTTATTTACTTTCGGGGACGTGTGTCAGTTTATTTATTTTTATCGAAATACAATACACAGTGTTACACGAGTTGCAGGTGTACAATGTAGCAAATTGACAAGTTTGTACGTTAGGCTGTGCTCACCACAAGTGTAGACACCGTCTGTCACCATACCACTGATTATACTCCCTATGCTGCGCCTTTCGTCCCCATGGTTTATTTGGATTAATTTTCAATAAAGGTAGGATGGATGGATTAACGGTTGCCAATTTTAGTCCTAGTTCGGCAGCCAAATAAGTTTGATGAATGTTTTAAATTTACTGAATAAGAACATTTGAGCATGGGAAAAAAGTATAAAAATACAGAGGGGTTTACAGAGAAGAGTAAAATCCCCTTCATCTGCGGTAGCCAATTTCTTTCAGCTGAGTTTCTTGTGTATCTTTCCAGAGATACATGTTGTTTATATGAACCTATACAAAGCACTTGCCCCGGGACACTTTTCCCCCCCACCTTCAAGTATGTATACTTTCTATTTTTTTTCTTAAAGATAATAGAATACTGTACACACTGTTGTATATCCTACTTCTTTTCACTAGATACGCGTACAGAGAAAAATTTACTAGGTATTTTCGATGTGGATTTTATATACAAATATAAAAATAGCTGATTCTTTTGAGCACTCGCTATGTGCGAGACACCATTCTAAGCACTGTTCACGCATGATCTTAGTTCATTCCCATTCAGCTGCGTGCGATAGGCAGTGGTCTCGTTATCCCCATTTTACAGAGAGAGAAGCTAAGGAGAGGTCAGTGACAACATGGGGATTTAACTCCAGAAGCTTGACTACAAACATGAATTCTTAATTAGGCAAGCCTGCTGTTTCTAGGAAGCTCGGTGTTTGAAGTTTTAAACAAGCAAAATAATGTAAACAGAGAGAGGCAGTAGCGATCGGGTGTTCAGTTTCTTAAGTTATTCCGAGAACTCAGCAAAGGCATGAGTTAGCAGGTATTCAGCTAAATATATGTTAAATAGTTGAATGAGCTCTGTTTGCTCGTAAAATTGTGTAGGCCTGAAATTATAAGGAAGTAAGTATATAATATATTTAAGGTTGTCTTATAATTATCTTGTACTTCAGTATTTCCTGAATTAGAGGATCAGTCCAAGATCAATATCTTAGATAATCCAACAACGAGTAGGACACTTTTCCACTTTCCTGAATTTGCTGTGTCCCCCCTCCCTCCTTATCCTACTTAATAATGACCTGTCATGGAATTGTGTAGGGAACAATTTTTCACAGCCTCTCTACCACCCCCTACCCTTCTCTGAGGACCTGGTTTTCTACATTGCCAACTTCTCTGTTCCTTTCTTTTTTCTTTATTTTTCCATTCGCACCTCATGGTTGATGAGCACTAAGAGTAGGGGTGATGATACTCTCGTCTCAAGGAAAAAGAAGCCATCGAATTTAAAGTGTAATTGGGCATCTTAATCTAGTACAGTCACCTTCTAAAACTTTTGAAAATACTGATACCTCTTCATAAAATGGAAAGTGCATTTTCTTCAGCACCGTTGGTTCTGACAGATTTTACTGTTGTAAACTTTTATGTAACCGCTGCTATTTGAGTACAGTTTTCTAGTACTTTACATCGTATGTGTGCAGTATTCACCTGGATTATTGACTGATTTGATGGTCATGGGTTGGTTTAGAAATCATGCCCGCCATTGTTTCTATGGGAAATAGCTTCTGAGTTTCAAGCAGCCGATTTGAAAATATGTGGAATAGCGTGGATTTGTAAATTGACGACTCTCTCACATCTACAGATCTACTTGTGCAATTTTAGCGTGAAGCCATTGGGCAATAGGAATTTTAAAGTTAGAAGGGACCTTATAGGTTCTTTTGCTGATGAAGACCTTCACTTTACTGATTATGAATAACGAATCCAGAAATACTACATCTTTTCAAAGCATCTTGGCCTGTCATTGTCAACATCTCTTGATGGCGGCCTTGGGAGAAAGCATGACGTAGTCTGGCCTTTCCCACACTGCTCTAGGCCACACTACTGTGTACAAAAGATGGGACAGAGATCCTCTAATGAGTTTCAAAGCAAGGAGAAGTTAGGGGGACAAACTGTTAGCTTTAAAGTTAGCAGGGTTCCTGTACCTTAGGTCTTTTCTGATCCTTTGGTGCAGTCATAGGCAGTGAGAATTGAATCTAGTGTATAATATTTCTCAGGCGTACTTGGCTGGGCCCCCCCCCCCCCATCCCCCACCCTGGCAGGGGATTTCTATGAACTTGGGCACCACACTCCCTCAGAATATAATTAAGAAAAAGGAGTGGTCGCTAAGGATTTGGAGTTGGGCTATCCTGGGTTTGAATCCTGGTTCTGTTATTTACTCTGGGCGGGTCACTTAGCACTTCGATGTGTCCATTGTCTATGAAATGAGGATAATACCGCTCGTGGTCTATGGGATGAATGTGAGGACGCCATTATGTAAGTGGCCAGCAAAGTGACACCTACTAGGCCCTCAAGTGTTCACTTCTTCCGTGCATGCCTTTAGCAGGTATTCATAAATGCTGGTTGTGTGCCAGGTGCTGTGCTTGGCCCAGGGGATATAGAGGAGATGAGAAGGGCAAGGTCCTTGACAATAGGAAGCCAGTGTGTTTTCTTCCCTCTTGAAGATTATTACTGTGGTGCGCTGTGCATTGTGGTTGTTTCAGACACCGAAGCCCCCACAGTGTGGTTCACCAGTTTCCTTCACATGGTATCTATGACTGGGAGAGGTTTAAACCAGAGGTTGAAATGTGTGAGGATGGATGATAGAAGTTTCTATGAGGTTGTCTATGAGGAGGTAATGGCTGTTCTCCAGGGATGATAAAGCTCTCATTAATGTAGTTACTAGACCTTGCTGAGGAATTCATTTACCTGGGAGACCTCAGTCAGTGGTTGTGTGACAAAAGAATTAATGGTTATGGAATATAGATAGAGAAGTCAAAGCAATTCTCTAGTATTAATTCAGTGAACATTTGTTAATCTCTGACTTCTGATTAACCCTGTAGCACTAGTCAACAAGTCTATTTGCATTTAGTTTATTTTACGCGGGTTTTTATGGGAGAGTTCTGATAACTTAAAGTTATGAAGATTCCTTTAAGTCTTCTCCTCTTTGGTAAGGTGGAATATTCACTGAGAATATAATATAATACAGTTTATTCAAGATCTTGCTGAGGTTTTTGGTTTTGTTTGTGTATTTGGCCAGGACAGAGACAACTCCCACTTAAAAAATCTCCCAGTACGAAACGATTATAGTCGTACTCTATGGCATGTAACTTTGAAGGCTTCGTCCGTCTACGAGAATCCCAAACAGCTTTTTGAGGACTATCACGAGCCTTCCCTCAGGGCTGTGTCCTTCCACATGGGCATCTTCCCTGGTTAGGTCCCTTAATTTTCATAAGACAATATCCTTTCCATTCTCAGCACAGGTAACTTAGTAAAGCATATGGGTCTCCACCTAACGAAGCAACCAATAATAACTCCACACCAAGTAATTTATTAGTATAACCTTTTACCTCATTGCTTTTTTTCTTTTGAAGTTTTTAATGTTTATTCATTTTTGAGAGAAAGACAGGGCGTGAGCAGGGGCGGGGCAGAATCCGAAACAGGCTCCGGGCTCTGAGCTGTCAGCAGAGAGCCCGACGTGGGGCTCGAACTCTCAGACTGCAAGATCATGACCTGAGCCAAAGTCGGACACTTTACTAACTGAGCCACCCAGGTACCACTTAACCTCATTGCTTCATAACACTCACGGCTCACTCGCTTCTGTCAGCTACCAGAAGGGCACATAATGGCCTCATTCTTCTAGATGTTTTAAACTTTATCCTTAAAATAAGCAAAGTGCCCCACCTCAGTGCTCTGCAATCTGAAGTACTGAGTTAGCCCTATGGAGTCCACTGTGGTCAGCCTGAGAAGTGAGAATCCCATGAAACCTGCTGTTCTATATGTCATGAGGGTATGTTCCCAGCATCATACAACATCCCCTCAGTGAGCAGTCCAGTGAGGCATCTCTGTCTCGTCTCTGTGCTAGAAACACCTGTGTTTCCGTAGAAAAATTGATGTCTCGTTATACGCACCCTACAAGTATACAACTATTCGTGCCCTTGACGGTAGACCTTAGGGCAAGCCGACCTCCGCTGACCACGGTCTCTCCTGGCTTTCTTCTACCTTTCCCGCTTTAATGTTTTTTCTAATGTACTTGTTAACTTTTTAATTGCTATGTAGTTATGGTGTGCATTTTTGGTGGGTTATCTTAAACCCATTTTAGAGAAAGGTAAGATATAAATTATCCAGAAAACACAACTAAAAACTCAAATGTTTTAGGAGCCAGAAAGTAGATTCACGGCGTCCGTTCCATGTTCAGGAAGCAATTATTTTCCAAATTTTACATTATAACCACCGTCGTGAAAGTCACTATTTTGGTTAATATGTGCACAAAAACCTCTTCAAGATTCTCATAATTATAGCCTCCCAAGAGCACACACCTGCCCATCTTTTCCTTCTTTTTGCTTGAAGACCCAAACTACCGTGTCTAATAGGCTTGTTATTTGTTTCAATCCAGCTAATTTATATAAAAAAGCACATTGCCAATTGTAAAATGCCTCCCAAATGTAAGAATGCATTTTTCTCTACCACTGACAGTGTTTGCAACTTCTGCAGTTTGTTTTATTTTCCATCCCCGATGACATTTTGAATGTTCTCCCTGTAAGAATTCTAAGACTGTTCTTTCTGTGGAGTCTCTTTCCTTTCCAGTTTCCCATTTCACGTTTTCCCTAAAGTGTCTGTTTCAGTACATTTGTTCATCTAATTACCTCCCTTGACTCACTTTTAATATTGATAAAGGTTACTGAGGAAGCATGTTTCTCTGGAGACTTGTTTCTTAATCTTGCTATTAAATTTCATTGCACTGTTCCCTCATTGAAGGAAAGGCAGAAAGCATGGGTTCTTCTCCTTTCAAATGTGAATGACAGTTTGACGATGTTCTTCAACATTCCATTAGCTATTCAGTGAGCACCTGTTAGTTACAAAATTATCTTAGGTTCTGCAGGGATCTAGAAAGCAAGAGGGTTATTCAGTGTCCTCGCGGAGCATTTTTCTGAAGAGCCAAACCTAATAAATGAGAAGCAGCAAAGTGCTCTGAAAGAATAGAGGAACGGAGATTCCTTATATAAAGTGTTTGGAGAAAAAAAACTAACAACGGAGATGAAATTTATCCTCAGCACATAAAGACGTAAATGAGGGAGGCTAGAGGGTTGTACCCCTTTAAGTGGGCTCAATGGTGGTATCATTTCCATCAGAAGAAACGTACACTATGTATAAATTTCACTGAAGAATGAAAGCATTTTTGAGCTGAAAGATCACCTTGTGGTCATCTTTATGAGTAAGATAACTCAGAGTTATGAGTTATGAGTAAGATAAGCCCAGATAGATGACTTAGAACAATTCACTTCCCACCATCACAGTAACATGTGTATATGAAATGCTTTAGTATGCATTATCTTAAAAACAAACAAAAAAGTGTATTTTGAGAGAGAGAGCACGCACGGGTGGGGGGAGGGAGGGAGAGAGAGAATCCCAAGCAGGCTCCGCGCTGACAGCGCAGAGCCCAACGTGGGGCTCGATCCCATGAACTGTGAGATTCTGACCTGAGCGAAAATCAAGAGGGGGACACTTAACTGAGCCACCCAGGTGGCCCAGCATGCATTCTCTTATAGAATCTTCACAATGGTCCTGTCCTCCTTTTCCCATTGAGGAAAGCCAAGTACAGATAATGTCAGGATAACAAATGGGTAATAAAAAGTCTGTGCCCTCAAGGAGTTTATATATATTATTTATATCAGCACACAGGCCACCAGTGAATATAAAATGCATCTGGTAGTCAGAGTGCCTGGAAGGACGAATTGGTTTGTAAAATAAATAGAGTTAGGGCAGATAAACTATTTCAGAAGAGTGGTCTGGCAGGGTAACATCTTAGCAGAGACCCGAAATTACCGAGTAGAGAGCCACCTCCAAATCCAGGGGAAGAATGTTCTGGGAGAGGAGACGGCAGTTCCCCAGGCCTGGAGGGGGGACCGTGCTCGGTGGACGGAAGCAGCAGCAGGAAGCCAGTGTTATTGGAGCACTTGGTGGAGGGGAGAGGAGTGGGAGGGGGTGAGGGCGGGGAGGGAAGAAGCCAGATCATAGCAGGCACGTGGGCATGTGGAGGACTTTGGATTTTTGTTTTGTTTTGAATGAGGCGAGAAGTGTTTAAGCAGAAAAGTGACATGACGTCATTACGTTTAAAAAGAATCTGCCTGGTTGTTGGACCAAGAATGAGCTATAGCAAGATAAGAAGGGGCCAGCAGTCAAGCAGGAGATGGTTCCAGCGGCCCAGGGAGAGGTAACTGGGCCGGGCTCGGGCGCTAGGGGTGGAGGGTAGCTAGGGGTAGAGAGACTGGCAAGTAGAGCTCTCAGGATTCGTCAACAGATTGAACGTGAAGAGTAAGAAGAGCGGCATCATGGGTAACGCCATGGGGTTTGGCCCTAACAGCTAGAAAAGTGCATTTGCCATTTATTAATACGGGGCATTAATGTGGCAGGAAGAGAAGGTATTGTTGGAGACATCAGGATTCCTGTTTAGCATATGTTAAGTTTGTGGCACCTGTTAAAATTCCAAGGGGAAAAGGCAAGTGAATTGTTAGAGAAGTAAGTCTGATGTTCATGGGATAATTGAGGGCCTAAATTTGTGAGTCTTCACAAATGCCATTGAAAAAGCTTATGTGCCTGGATGTGTTTGGCCAGGGCAGCGAGCATAAATACAGAAAGGGAGAGAGCCAAGCACAGAGCCTGGCCTTGCCACCATGAGTGGGGCCTCCCAGAGGCCAAGGGAAGCAAGGGTTGCAGACAGAAGGAGTGATGGGCTGCGTGTCAGGCTGGTGAAGGTTTGAGAAAAGTGGAGATTGGGACTTGACCATTGGATCTGACAGAGTGGGGGTCCCTGGTGATGTTGACCCAGGTGAGTGGCAGTGGAATGTTGGAGAGAATAAAACCTGATGGCCGTGGTCTCAAAAGGGAGTGGAGGAGAGGGAATTGCAGCAAATATTTGCGACTCTTGTAATTTTCACTTTGTACTGCAAGGTAACAGAGACATGGGGCAGGACCTGGAGAATCCAGGGTGTGTTTTTTAGGCACGAACTCTACACAGCCTGCATGCGCGTGCAAGTGGTCCAGAAGAAAGAGGACAGTGGGTAAAAGAAGTGAGGGCGGGCTGGGATCTCATGCCTAAAGGAGGGACTGGCAGAAAGGTCACCCATATAACAAGAGGGAAGGCAGACTTCCCTAAAAGCACCAGTAGGTGGCTTTTCCTGGGCATGGAGAGTGCAGAGGGTGAGTGCTTCTGTTTTCTCAGTGAAGGAGAAGCCGGGCTTCTTGCTTGTGGCTCTGAAATAGGCGTGGTCATGAAAAACAGCCCAGCAGAACATCTGGCCAAGTGCGGGGCCCATCTGAGCACACGATTCTGGGTGACTGCGTTGGTCACACGTTCGGAGGCTGGGCCACGATACAGGTTATCAGTTAAATCTGATTAGGCCAGCAAGCACAACAGTGGTGGGCAGACCAGGGTCACTGGCGGGAGACTTGGCTTCCTGAGAAGAAAGCATGACACAGTCACCTTTCAAAAATTTGAGAGAGATCAAATCCAAACAAAAGCTGTCCGGTCTTCACAGATTAACAGAAATGGAGGTTGAGGAGTGACAGAATGCGCAGAAAATGTATCAGAGCTACTTAGAAACGTTTATGACCACCAAAAAAAAAAAAAAAAATTACTCGTGGTGTCTCCTGAGTGGACGTCCGTAAATCAGTAAATCCCAGTGGTGGGAAGGGTGAGGTTCCTCAGACTTCGGTCTGTTGTCACACAGATGTGGCATTCATGACCGTTGATGCAACAATGTGAGAAAATCTCCCCTGATCGTCCCCCAAACTCCACAAGTGAAGGGTGGTATGAGTGGAAGATTAGAGCCAGTGTGCAGATGACGGTGACTTGATTTGCTTCAAAGATTCAAAACACATATATGTGTATATACGTGTACCCACGCATATAGAAAGGCCTTTTCAAAGGTTGTCAGCTTTCCCTGTTGTGTTGTCTGCGTTCTCTCTCTTGTCCGTGGTGTTGTGTGCTGTCACGGGAGAATTCAAGCAGGAAGTTTAGGCCACGGCTGGAGTTTCTCCACAGGTTCGAGAATAATAGGAATTTCGGTTTTCAGCTCAGAGTCTGTCTGACTACAGAGGCTCGTGCGGGGCGGCCTTACAGGAGAGGAGAATCCATTTTACAAAATGTCAGCGCGCTGGAGGTGAGCCTGGAAAAGAATGCTTGTCAGATTCAGTTATTAGGGGACACTGCAAGGCAAGGAAAATCCAAGTGCCCCTTGTCCATGTGCCCTTTCGCCTACATTTCCTCATTTTCCTCTGTAGCGAACAGGGTGGCTTAACCATGGCGGGGCATTTGGCTCCTTCTTAGCTTAGCACATCACCCAGCGTCACTGGTGTGCTTGCCTGCGTGTGTAACTTGTGATCGTGCCCTCCAGAGTCGGTCAGCTACCGAGAACCCCAGTAAAAAAGCGCCCCCGAGGCCACACACCTGGAACAGTGCCCACGTCCCACGGGTGCGTGCGTAGAGCCATTGTGTCAGAGATGAGAACACAAAAATCGCTCCCGAGGTGTGTGCGTCTGGGGTCTGCATCAGCCCGAGGAGAATCTGTCATCTGTTTTGCATGTCAGTTAACTGTATTAATGAGAAAACCAAAACCTTGTTTGGATAGTCAAGGTAAATACATTTTGCTCTCATGGTGGCCTCACTCCCTTACCACCTGGGATAGGGCCTTTAAATAAGTACACATTAAATCCCTTTTCTATTGTCAGTTCCCCCAAAATTAGCCCCTCGTTTTGGTCCTTGTTCTTCAGTTAAGCAACACGTTTCACTTATCACCTTTATCACAATGCTAGCATTTAATGTTTGCAGCGATTTCAAAGAAGCGGTATCACCCGGGGAAGTAAGGTGACAGTCGCTTAAATCTCATAGTCACGGTGGACTCACTTTCTTGAATCTCATCTCATCAGTTACTTTAATGAATACAGTTATATACTCCCACAAGCCAAATCTGTTTTATAAATAAAGTTTTACTAGAACACTGCCATACTCCTTTAATGACACACACTGTCTGTGGTTGCTTTTGTGCCGAGTTAAGTCATTGCAACAGGCCGTCTGTCTCACAAAGCCAAAGGTATTTAGTATCTGAGTTTTTATTTAAAAATGGCTGATCTCGGGGCGCCTGGGTGGCTCAGTCGGTTAAGCGTCCGACTCCAGCTCAGGTCACGATCTCGCGGTTTGTGAGTTCAAGCCCCGCATCGGGCTCCGTGCTAACAGCTCAGAGCCTGGAGCCTGTTTCAGATTCTGTGTCTCCCTCTCTCTCTCTGACCCTTCCCCATTCATGCTCTGTCTCTCTCTGTCTCAAAAATAAATAAACGTTAAAAAAAAAAATTAAAAAAAAATGGCCGATCTCTGTGGGTGAATTGGCTCATGCTTCTCTGGGTATCTATGTACCCCACTGCCCTACCAGTTGGCTCCACTGCCTTTGCACCTTACAGCGTAGATATTTGAGAGAGGATTTCTGGGCAATTTTATTTACCTTAAAGTAATCAAAGGCAGCTTTACAGAGGAGCATTTTCCCTCTGAGGAAAACCAATTTAAAAAAATTATGAGCAGATTTAAACCCAACGGTTGTATGTGATTCTCTCGGCCAGTAGTGTCAGGCTTGGCCCATCTACCTCCCTGTGGGGACGCCCAGGGTAACTGGAATAAACCTTTCCTCGCGATGACTTCATTCTTTGTCTCAGTCTTCCTGATTTGGGCTTGGTGCCTCACCTTTTAAGAGGATCTTGATTTGGAGAGTCTCAGAGTTTGGGGATGCCACGGTTAATGTCACTTGCTGTCTGGCATCTTCACATTCACCTGTGTAGCGGTCCGGGTACTTTAAGTTGTGAGTCTCAAACATGACAGTCTCTGCTTTTGGGGACGTAGGCTACCCTGTTCTTTTTATCTGAGTGCCCCCATAGCAAATAGAATGTAATTATGGATTGTTATGTCTCATGTTCATGAAATTCAGATAATCTTTATAAGGATTTCCCAACAAGCTCTGCACTTCCTTTTGTAATTGGGATCGCCTTGGCGTAGATTCAGGGTCTAGCCAGAGACAGTAGCTTCCCTGGCCTCAACCCAATGCCATTATATATGTGGCAAGAGCTTCCTCTCCACCAGGAGTCTGGTTACTTGACTCTGTTTCAGGGGAATAATCTTTCACCTTGGTTAAACTTAGAAATGGGTGAGGAAAGCCTCTTTTCTCCCGAAGCACAGAGAAGGGAGCTCGCAGGATGCCTGCCTTCTACTTCCTTTACAACTACCACTGGCATATATAGTCCCAGGAGTGTAAAGTTAGATCAAAAGTTCTCTGCTCTGCTTAGAATAAATGAGAATGCTTATCCCTAAATCTTCAAGCAGCCAAACAGGCCAACAGGCTGTGCAGCAGGACTACATAAAAATAAAAAAAAAAAAAAAAACTTCTATAAAGGAAGACATAATTTAAGACAATATCAGCATAATTTAAGGAGCTCTCAAGAATGGAAAAGTGCCTGCAAATATGAAAAAGAGGTTAAAACTTTTCTACTAATCAGTAAAGGAATATAAAAATTTTGCAGAAGATTGGGATAGTTCATAAATGGAAATAGACTTTTTAAAGCACATATCTGTAAGTATCTCCAGCATGTCCCAATGAAAATCACTACTGTTCTACACCTGATAAAATAGCAAGGACTTCCTTAAAACCGTAATAACCGTTACGTGTAAGGCTGTAGTAAAACTGACACAATTCAAATTGATACAATCGTTTTGAAAACTACTTGGCTATATGTATAGGAAAGGAACTAACATGTGGAGAGGCAACATGAGAAATAAAACTAGATAAGGAATTTGTACAGTAGGCAGGAAACCCTGATGGATTCTGAGGGTTGGAGTTGCCAAGGTATTTTATACAGATTGGTCTGAAAGTGACTATTTAAGAGGGAAAGACTAAAAGCTAACATTTAGGCAGATTTGGTGAATACTGTGCATCGTAGATGATAGAACTTTAAAGTTAAGTAATCTAGGTTGTGCCCTCAACTTGCCAGGAGGCTGACAACTAAAAAATAGGGAAACTTCCCTAAGACCCAAGTAGGAGTTATGAGCTCAGAGGGACTAGAGGTACCAAGAGGAACTAAATGGAATCTTCTGAGTTCCAGCTCTGTTTTTCTTTTCAATATTTAAGGATTTATGGAACTCTTCAGTAATACTTTCAAATGTAGAATTTTAATGATCTTATGCATATTTTAATATTTTATGATTCAATATGTAAACATCAATGTTTAAATAAGCTTTAAAAATAATTACAGCTATTTCTCAGTTTTAAAAATTTGGACTTGCTGGTAGGAATAATTAGGTAATCTTCATAGATTTAATAGAGCAAAAGCCAAGCTTGAGAAACCCTCAATTTGTTCAATCATCAGTTTTTTTAACGTGTACTCGGTGCTCTAGGCTCTAACTGCATTCTCAGAATACAAAATAAATACCACCAGCCTCTGTCCTCCAAGAGGGGAGATGGACCTTTGTTCAAAATAACTCAAATTATTATCCACCATGAACATAAATGATGGCAAAAATTGTATAACCCTCTAACAAGAACTCAGATTTAGATAGAAAATTCGCAAAGAAGATACTTGATCTTAAGGGGTTAATAGGAATTTCACAGACAGACCAGGGGAGGGGCTGTAAGTGTTGAGAAAAGCATTCTAAGAAAAGGGAACAGCATGTTCAAAGTCATGAAACAGCCTGACACATTCAGAGGCCTGAGATAGGTGTGTTTGTCTGAAGTATACACTGTGAACGGGAGAAAGATGTTGGAGATAAGGCTGTGAGCGAGGGACTCAGTGGAACTTCTCTTTTTTCCAAGTAGCAAATATAGAGTGTTAGTGCCATGCCCCAGTTCCAAGTACCTTTACATGCATATTGGTTTTATTTTATCTCATTTGTTACCCTGTTACAGATGATAAAAGTGAGCCAGAGAGAAGGTAAATACCTTGCACAGTCACACTGCTAACAAGCAGTGGGATTGTGATATGAAACATGACACTTGAGTCCACAGCTCGCTGTCCTAAAATCAGGCTGTCCTTCCTGTTCCACACTGGGATTTGGGAACACTGAAGAATTCTAAAGGTTTTTGGCATGGTGGTATAGGCCAGAATTGGAAGGTTGTGGGTAGCAAGTTTGAAAACCGCCTGTTGTGGGGTGCCTGGGTGGCTCAGTTGGGTTAAGCGTCTGACTTCAGCTCAGGTCATGATCTCAAGGCTTGTGGGTTCGAGCCCTGCGTCAGGCTCTGTGCTGACAGCTCGGAGCCTGGAACCTGCTTCAGGTTCTGTGTCTCCCTCTCTCTCTGCCCCTCCCCCACTGATTCTCTCTCTCTCTCTCTCTCTCTCTCTCTCTCAAAAATAAACATTAAAAAATTTTTTTTAATAAAAATAAAAGAAAAAACAGCCTGTTGTAAGAATCAAAGAAAGGGCTGATGAGAGCGTGGATTTAGAATGAAAGTATTCAGAAGGTAAAATACACAGAACTTAGTCTTGATTTGATGGGGCAAATAAGGAATTTCTGGCTTGAAAAACCGAGTGTATGTTGGTACCTTGAATTAGACACTTTAAGAGAGAAGGAGGATCTATTTGGGGACAACTTTAGTTGTGGTGCCCATGGAAAATCAGGTAGAGAGGTCTAGCAAATGAGGATATTCAGGTCAACAGATCAGGAGATGAAGCCTTAGAATAATCAACCTGGAGGTTATCATTGAAATCCCTCTAATCAATACTACACACTGCTGAGAGCTTGTAGTGAGGTAAGAGGACCGTGAAGAAAATTCCAGTGTATTTGCTGCTCATAATATAGTCCACCAACTGGCTGTCTATCCACTAATTGAGTATTACATGAGGATTAATCAACTGCATCCCTAAGCACGCTGTTTAACTTTTCTTTTCAATCTTAGCAAGACTTTTGATGAAGGAAGCATTGCATTAATTAACATCCTGAAGCTCCTTGTTTTGTCCCAGATCAGTTCTTTGAGTATCACTAATACAAAAAAACACTCACATTTAAGCCTTAGGTAGAGGAAGAGGTCTCTAACGAGACAGAAGGAATAGCGTGAGTGCAAGGATGAGAAGCAGAAGCAAGGCAAGTCAAATTACTCTGATGTGTTCACAGGTGAGATGAGCCAGTGGTCAGCACGGTCACAGAGAAGTGAAATACGATGAAGAGCTTCAAGTAATTATTGAATGTGGCCATTTTAGGGTCTTCAGTAGCATGTCAGGAGTTTTAACCCCTGTTTACTCTTGTACCTTCTGAGCTCTCCTTTTTAATCCCACCAATCTACCTCCTTAAATACTTCTCAAATCTGTACTTTGCCTTGTGTGCCAAGATCTTAACTGACTCTAAATCCAAAGTACGCTTGGATTCATTGTTCGCTTTACCTTATCCCTTGGCTGATCTGAAGTTATTGATCACTGTCTCCTTCCTGACCCACCCTTTCTTCTACAACACACGGACCTTGGTTTTCCTCCTCACCCCGCACCCATTTTTCCCTGCCCGTCCCTTCTGCACACACTGCATGTCTTTAATGGCAGCCATTTCTTTAACTGCATTCTACGTGCCATCAATTTCCAAACCTAAACCCAGCCCTCATGGGGCAGTCTAACAGCCTGCTGGACATCGTGAATATCACAGATTCTTCAAGCTCAAGATGTCCAAAGCAGAATTTAAATGCTCATCTGCACACTTCTTTATAAGCCCTTCTTCTCAAATCCCAGACCTCATGGTTATATTCATCTTCCCAGTTGCCAACCCACTGGTATGAGCACCTCCTCCTCCCTTATCTGATTAGTTATTGATTTCCCTCTGAGTGGCACTTCAAATCTGTAGCTCTCTCTATGTCCACTACCTGCATGGGCTGCCAACACCATCACTGAATTATCCTCCTGGCTGGTCTCCCCTTCCAGCCTTCACTCGCCTCCACTACCTCGCCACACTGGCTAGAGTCCTCTATCTAAGGTGTAAATTTGCTCCCATCACTCCCTTGCTGAATTCTTTGTCTGTAACTCCACCTCTTCTCTGTACCCTTCCTCTATAGAGTCAGTCAGATTGGTTGTTTTTTGGTTTTTTGTTTTTTGGGTTTTTTTCAGTTCTTCAACATGCTCATGCACATGCTTTCTCTCTCTTTCTCTGTCTCCCTCTCTCCCCTCCCCCCACCAGCACACATGCTCATGTGCCTTTCTGGAGAACATTTATATTCCATTTTTACTGGTAGCTTTGTCTTCCATCTTCAGGAAGCTTCTATAATCCTGTAAATCTGTGTTATATAGACTTGCCCCGTGGTCTGTCAGCATTCTACCTTTCCCGTGCCATAGCCCTTTCTATATTGTTTTCTAATCTCTTATTTTTGTCCACAAATCAGTGCCTTCCTCTGAATTTTAAGCTCCAAGGAGACCATATCTGTATAGCACATTATTATACCTCAGCCTCCTAGTACAGTGCCTGGAAGAGTAGAGGCATGTAATCATTGTTAGAGGAAATAAATGCTCTTCTGAGTATTTTTACATTCATTATCTCGGTGGGGGTAAAGTTGAATAATTTTGAAAGGGTTTTAATGAAACATGAGATGTCAGTGGATTAGAAGATTAAATTATTTGTTGAGTTGTTTTGTACTAATAGAAGGAAAGAGAATAGAGTCAGCAAAGCTGGTTAGGAGAGTAGAAGCATTTAATCCCACCTCATAGAACAAAGAGAAAGAGATTTTTTTTTTTAATCTGGCTTGCATTATTAAATTTTACCTTCCTTCTAATAAGTTGAGGCCTGTAAGGTTGTGTGTGTGTGTGTGTGTGTGTGTGTGTGTGTGTGTGTTAATATTTAAAGGTATCATATTCATATTTTAGAGCTTTTTCTCCACCTGGAAAAACTTTAGATAAGATGATTTAAGAATCTACCTGTATACTTTACTCATTGAATTTCTTTTCTTTGGTAGGGAGGTTTATAGAAGTGAGTAATCAATTTAATTATCACTTGTTTCCAAAAGGGAGATGGAATATTACTGTTTAAAGATTTAAATGGGTTTAACACAAGGATAAGGAAATACACACCAAGAACTAAAGGAATTGGCAATCAATAGGAAATCTAGACTGAGAAAACCTAAGTAAGGTCAACTACTTGGAGGACAAAATTAACCCTAAACTACCTGGAAGTCAAGGCAAGAGATGAATGTGATAAGATGTGTTGTTTGATGTCTTTTAGCTTCTTGTCAAATATGAACTTCAAAGGTTGGAGAGCTCACAGTTCAAGATGGACTTTGCAGTCAAGTACTCGAAATACGAGTCAAATTTAGATGCCAGTGGTGACCGTTGGAAGCAAACGCTCTGCTTTGACATTACTGTAGAGAGATTGGCATGCGTTCTGTCTTAGATGGTGGCTGTCCAGGTTCGCACGGAGGTGTAGTTACAGAATTGTCAAAGAAAAGGGAGGTCGAGCCTTTTTCCTCCAAACACAACTTCGAACTCCCTGAGCTCCTTAAAAATGCGTATTTATTTGGAGCTCCTAATTCTCTATAAAACTTGGAAGACAGAAGCTTGGTTTGGAACATTTTGAGGAGAAGATGCCACAGTCATCTGCCTCTGCCCGAAAAACATCTGATGGGGATTTCGAAAATGTTAAACCATAACCAGCCAGCACTTGTATTCTAATAGTCCCGTAAGGTGAGTGAGTTAGCTCAAAAATGCATCCCGTGTAACTACGTATGCCGACCTGGGGAGTAGAGTTGTTCTGGACCTTCTGGCCGTAATGAACTGTGCCATCATGGTGGCGTCTTGGTACAAGGATCTGGGACTGGTCTATCGGAGGAAATTTGCTGTCTTGTTTGCTATGGCAGAGAACGTAAAGTCTCATCTAAAAGTGATAGGAATCTGCTGAGGTTTTAAAATTAAACAAGAGGTATAGGGCTGTTCCACGCGATTTAGAAATGGAATTTACTCTGTCAAAGTCCATTCCTGTCCCTCCAGACTCGTAAGGCTTAAACTTGGAAGTAATATTGAGACCACATGGTTGGACACGTGGCTAGCCTTGTTGGTACAGTTGAGGACGATAGTACAATAACAAAGGCTACCAGGTATTTACTTGTCCTCGATACTTTTCTGTTTGCTGAGATTTAGTATCAACAACATCTCAGTGAGAATTACCATTCCTCATACTAGCTTGAGAGATCCCAACCCATATCTAGGAGAGAAATCTGGCAAAGAGTTTGGGGAGGAGAGGCAACACACTGGGCACGTCTGGAATTTGGGAGGGGGAGTAGAAATTGTCTGATGTGTGAACATCAGATAAAAAAAAAAGTATTAGGGTTTTTGTTGTTATTGTTGTTCATTTGGAAATAGGGTAAGAGTTCCCCCTCCCCCAACTCCACAGTCACTACTTAGCCATTCTTCCAGCTGGTTGGAAGTTGTTCTTTATTTTGTATTTTCTATGTAATTATTTCCATGGTTTCTCTGAGTCACCCAGGTGAGCAATTTGAATGTGCTGTCCCTTTGAGATTTTTGGTTCAAAGAGACTGAGACAGATGCTGTGCAGAGTATGGGCATTGCCCATGTATCTATTCTTCCTTATCACTCCCTTGTTCTCACATAAAATGAGGGGAGAAAAGGAGATGTTTTGAAATTTTCAAAGAAAAATCTGCCTGGTGATTTGGTTTTTCCTGCCCCAGAGCTGATTTTTCTTTTCTTTCTGTGAACCAGGAGCCTTTTTGTAGGTGGGAGAGCGGTTAGTAAGGCAAATGTGTGAACCTCTCAGCATGGCCAGACGCTGTTTGTGGAATGAGAGAGAGAGAGATGGATGTGGAAATAGGGTTGAGGGAGCATTGTCTACTCGTGGAGAACCACTAAGAGAAACTAGACCACTAGTTTTCCACCTGCTGTCTTCCACACCTTCAATTAAATTTTATTCATTTCTGATCACGCGTTTCTTTCAAAAGAGTGCATTCTTGGAATCAGGTATCTCATACATTTTTTATCAGTGCAAGTAAAAGGTAATGAATGTGAGCAGAATGAAATGCGCTTTGCTCTTCAGACTTGCCCATGAGTTGAAACAAGGTTGATCTTGACACCATGGTAATAGAACCAGAAGATAAAAGACCTTCCTGTATTTCTGCAGAGTACAGTACGATCCACAGCCCATCAACACCCATTAAAGATTCAGACTCCGATCGATTGCGTCGAGGTTCAGATGGGAAGTCACGTGGACGGGGCCGAAGAAACAATAATCCTTCACCTCCCCCAGATTCTGACCTTGAGGTATGTCATTGACAATGACCTAGTAAATAACAAGGTATCTTGGTAGTTAAATGATGGTTCTGTACACACGCAATGTAAATAGACCATGATCAAGATACCCAAATGCTTTTGTTCCTGATTTTTTTCCCTATGTTAATTGTAAGTAAAGCATTTTTTTTTCTTTCATGTTGATTGTAAGTAAAAACAATTATTTCTGTTTTCTCTTCCATTTCACTACGTGCAAAGCATCCGGTTATTTCTCTCTAAGGAAATACAGTGAAGTATATAATTCTGCTTCAACAAAATTCTCTTGTACTGCTCGAGATCATTGCCATTTCAGTGAAGTGTCATACTAAAAGTGATTAATAAAATCCACTTTGAAAATTAAAGACACACTTAGGCATATGAGAAAGGAAAACCTGGGACAATTGTCTTATGAGACCTGTTTTGGTGGAGTTCAAAAGCAGGAGGGATTAAATAAAACCTTAAAGGGTAGATTTCATAGCTTTGAATCCACTGCAATTAAGTTTCTGGGTTTTGCCAAGTGAAAGCTGATGGTGGGAAACATGATTATTTTGGCTGAAGAGATGAAAATTTCCCAGCAGAACCTATGTGTATGAATATATACTGGTGTGTGAGTGGAAAGGAGAAGAAGAAATGTACGCTTCAGAAGCCTTTGTGGCATCTCAAAGACATTTTTGAAGTGAATTCCTTCAAATCCAATTCCAAATATCTCAAGAGTGTGTTACGAGCACATGGGATGCGTCTGCCTAAATTTTGTAATCTGAAGAAAACAGGCAGGAACAGTATATAACCCAACTGCATGATAACAGTCCAAAGGTAGCATAAGGTGAGTAGATGATGTGAAGTTTTAGGTTTTATGTGCAGTTTTTTTAACACTTGGCTTGATAAAAATGAAACATAAGATTTGTTATTTTAACACTTTAATAAGCAGAGAGAAGAGATAAGAAAAAGAAAAATGGAATGATGTTTAACTGATTGCCCCCGCTCTGTCTCAATAAGTTGTGAACAGACTAGTTTTAACTCCTTTTTAATTTTTTCAGAAGGGAGAACTGTGAATCTTCAGTTCAGAAGTAGAAAGGACATACGTTATTATTTCTTGCCCACGCTTGTATCGATGTCACTAATATAATTGTTCTACACACCATCTGAGGTTGTAACTGGAGAAAAGCTGGGAGATCCTCTTTGGAAGAGTTGTGTTTTAAAACATGAAAAAGAATTCAGATTTTTCTTTTGTCTTCTATTTCAAGACTGCTTATTTATGTTGAAGTTAACTGAATCACAGGTTTCTCAACCAAGGGAAAGACATCCTGATTTGGTTCTTCCTTTGTAGAGGGTGTTCATCTGGGACTTGGACGAGACAATCATTGTTTTCCATTCCTTGCTTACTGGGTCCTATGCCAACAGATATGGGAGGGTGAGTACCGAGAGACATCAGCTTTTAATTTCTTTAGAGTATATATGTCTAGAATTGAACTTTTATCCAGACAGGGATGTGGTTTAACTTTAAATAATAAATTTAAAATATGAACTGGAGAACAACTGAATTTATGGATACAGATATATGTGTAAGGCAAAAACATATAAATGAGCAAGAGGAGGTTGTTTTCATATAGATTATATGGAAAAATACTTTGTTTTATATTTTTTATGTGAGTCATTCAATTTTCTTGGTTTTTATTCGCAACAACATATTCGGCGGAGCCAGTATTTCACATGTTCTTGTCTTCAGTGATTAGCCGAGTTAGTATTTTATTTTCAAAACGCCTGTTAAGAATGTCTTTAAAAGTCGCTTTGCTATGAGCTAAATCTATGTGAATGGCATATAAAACTGGGCCTCTGAATGACAATAGGACCAATACATCAATGTTTAAGTTGTTACAATATTTACCTTTGGTGTGGTAGGTAAAAAATAATATTACAGACAACCTTCCATGAGTAGAAATTCAGCCTCAGTGTTCTGTTTTCGGGTTTCCCCAAATCCTTGGAAATTCTTTTTGATCTCTTCCTTGGTGGCTTCATGAACCTTTCCCACACCAAAACCATGTTAGTTAAAGTGGCTGTAGGTAATTGAATATGTGAATACGATATTTCTCATTTTTTTCCATCATTAAAGAAACAATATTACAGGTTTTAAATCTGTGAAGATATTGGTTCAGAGCCTTAGGAACTGAGTTCTTGTGTCTTGGTGACTCTGGTTGTTCATGGCAATTAAATCTTAAAACACAAAATGTGTATCACGCTCTCATTACAGATTTTATGCCGGTACCCATTCTTTCAAACAATACTTATTTCAATAAACGTATATTGAGTGCCTGCCCTGTAGGTATAGTTTGACAGTGAAATTTGATGAACTATCCATTGAGCATTATAGTGAAGCTTTCCTTCTCATAACCCTGAAGTTACATATACCACCCCTCAAAAAGGCTGGAAAATATGCACGTTTGTAAGAGCAAAAATATTCCAGAATATTCCACCCTTTGGATTTCTATTTAGAGGGGCGCCTGGGTGGCTCAGTCGGTTAAGCGTCCGACTTCAGCTCAGGTCACGATCTCACAGTCTGTGGGTTCGAGCTCCGCGTTGGGCTCTGTGCTGGCAGCTCAGAGTCTGGAGCCTGCTTCCGATCCTGTGTCTCCCTCTCTCTCTGCCCCTCCCCCAGTCTCACTTTGTCTCACTCTGTCTCTCAAAAATAAATAAATATTAAAAAAAAAATTTTAGAAATAAGATATCTGGGGGCACCTGGCTGGCTGAGTCGGTTAAGCGTCCGACTTCGGCTCAGGTCATATTCTCATGGTTCGTGAGCTGGAGCCCTGTGTTGGGCTCTGTGTTGACAGCTGAGAACCTAGAGCCCACTTAGGATTCTGGGTCTCCCTCTCTCTCTGCCCCTTTCTGACTCGTGCTCTGTCTCTCCAAATATAAACATGAAAAAATTTAATAAGAAATAAGATATCTGTAAAACACAATATGCCCCATCTTATGGTTAGAGTTTCTATGAGAAGAAGACAATTAACAAAAATATAGTATAATTAAAAAAAAAAATAAAGCCACAGAATTAGTCGTTCAAACAAAGTCTCTGCTTTGTGGCCAGCACATAATAGGGATTCAGTAAACATTAGCTGTGGTGTTTTTTTGTATTATTCCCTCTATGAATACTATTACCATCCCCATTTCTACAAAAATTACTACTTAAAAGCTAAAAATTAATAGCTGAAATGTCAATGTGTGGTTAGTAGGAAGAATCTCAAAGATTTTCTTAACTATTTTAAGGTCCCTCCAACTAACTCCTAAGGAAGAAAGCTGGCTCCTGGAACTCACACAAAAGTATTGAAAAGAGCATGCGCTTAGAATACCAGCATTTGAAAACCATCCAGAAAGTCTCCAGTCTTTAAGAGCTTTCTCATTAAGGGCCAAATTGGTAGTTGACTTGATCAAGGCTTTGTTCACCACTGAAAAGGTTCAGCTTAGGGCAAGATGGTGAGCATCCCGTGACCTCATGACCTCATGTCAGTCCCTGGCCACAAATTATTGGTCTGTGCATTCACACCTAACCTAGAAACCCCTGGCAGCTTAGACTTTCTTATTCAGATTCTCAATGATATCTAAACAAAACAAGTACCACAAATTTTATTTTTAAAAGTGTCAACCATTAGTATTTTGAGGCTTCATCAAATAGTATTTTGTTTGTTAGTTTGTATAGTTTTCTCATACTAAGGCATGTGATGAAAAGTTTTATCTCCTATAATTTCCAAAAACCAAGTGTCTCTAGTCTTTATAGGTGACCTGAAATACTTCAATATAAGTTAACAGAGGTCAGGGAGAAACTAATTTCAGAAAGCCTGGTTGGGGAAGGTCTTCCTGAGCATGACTTTGATTTGAACCTGAGGTCCAAATGACTAAAAGGCTGGTTGGTAATGTGACCGTCACGAGAGAGTTCTAAGCAGAGGAAGCAATGAAGGCAGGGCAGGAAAGGGTTTGCTGTTTGAGGGACAGAGGCCAGGTGGCTGGGCTCAGTGATGGAGATGCCGAGTCAAGATGTGGGCCGGGATGAGGGCAAGCGTGAGCCATGTCAGGAGGTTCAATGTCGTTACACATGGCATATGAACTCATTGGAGGACTTCAAGGGAAGACATGGCAAGATCTGATTTAGATTTTTACATTATTTTGGCTGCATGTGGAAAATTAATGATGGGGAGAGAAGACTGGGGAACAAAGTGGTTTTTGGGGGTGACCCGATATACTAGCAATAGAGATGGAGAGAACTCACTGGATCCTGGATTCTGTTGCAAGTTGAGAAATAGGATTTGCAAAGGATTTGGTTTGGGCTGGTGCACAGCAAGTAATAGAGGAGTGAAAAAATCGTTCCCAGGTTTTTGTTTTTGTTTTTGTTTTTGTTTTTCCCTGAGCTGCTGGGCAGCTTAGTCATGTATTTGTTGAGATGGGGAATACATCCACTTGGATCAGGCAAGAAGGTGGATGGAAGGTGAGCCTGGGACACGAGGAAATGGACAGGCCTTCAGATGACAGGTTTAGTGACAGTACACAGCTCAGGATCAGAAGTTCCTCAGATACTCTCAGTGTGATTTCATCCTAAATATTTGTGAACACCCTCTTTGTGCTAACCACCTGTTGTCTCGATGTCATGCGGCATCCCTTCTGAAGACACATTGCTGAGGATGTTGAGTTGTAGCCTGAGGCATGCAAAGAAGCTTGTTCATTATTCTCTTTATTAGAGAACTTTACAGACGGGAAGATTTTGCTCTCAAATCTGATAATCATGCCTTGTAAAAATGTGCATTTCAACAAGGATCCTTCCGAACAGTGATAATAACCAAGCTCATTGGAGAACTTTGCCCCCTTTTCATTCCTCAAGGCACTAGGGAGAGAAGTCTTAAGGCAGTTGAAGGGCAAGCCTTCTTTCTTGGAACCTAGTTTCGGTGGCGTCCCCAAGCATTGTGAAGGGAGCGTGTGGTTGGGCCTTCCTTACTCTACAGGCATATAAAGAAATGAATGCCTGACCATGTGATAGCTGTTCTGTCTCTATGGGAACCAGATACTTGAGAAGTAGCTTAGTCACAGTAGCTTAGGCGACCCAATGAGTAGGCCATTCAGTAAGGGGATACAGGATCTGGTTGATATAATGCAAAATTAGGGCATGTTACAGCAATATGTACAAAAAAAGTTTGAGAAGGTCCCACCTTCCATGTAATTCTAGCTGTGGGAAGCAGGCATGTCGGGCATTATAAGGAAGTGTTTTGTAACAAAGGTGATGGGAACAAAAAGAGGCTGCTGGGCACATGACAGGCCTGGCTAGGGAAGAGAAAAGCAAAAGTGTAATAGCAGGAAAATGAAGTCCCTGGTATGTGACCATACATTCGGCTGTTGTTAAAAATATCCGTCCTGGCTTTTTTGTTGTTGTTGTTTAATGCGTTTCTCAAAGTTGCTTTCAAATGAAATCCATACTCCCCAATTTCACTGAAGAAAACTAGTTTTGATTTTTTTTCATTGAATGCCCTTTTAAAAATAGACAGTATAGTCCTATTGTTAATACTGAACCACATACCCCAAACTTACATTTCAAGTAAGCGTTGTGTTGATGTCCCAAGCATGATTCCACCTTGTGGGAGGACTCCCCAAGATACCTATAGCCAAGAGCTTCATGGTTTCACTACTTTATTTTTATTGTTTCTTAACACCGGTGTCTTATATGGATTTGGGCTAGAACAGGTCCTAAAGACATTGAGCTTTACTCCACATTGTACACAGAAGCCTAAACATGAACACTTAAGACAGCATAAAGCTTAGCATTTTCAACTGTAGGCCCAACTTATTAAGAATTTCCTGTGTACCCCATACTTGTTTAATTCAACATTAGAACTCTGAAACTGCTACTGCCAAGCCCATTTTACGGATGAGGACACTCAGGCCTGGAAGAGGTTAGAGACCAAGTGTCTGGTATAAAATAAATACTAATTCTGTTGTAACATAGTTGAAACTTGACGGTCAAAGCAACAACCACCACAAAACAAAACCCCGAATCCTGTGTAGTGGCCAAGGGTAACGTGTAGAAATACCTTTAAATTTATGAAGTACTGGGAGCCTGGGTGGCTCATTTGGTTCAGCCTCTGACTCTTGGTCTCAGCTCAGGTCATGATCTCATGGTTGGTGAGGTTGAGCCCCATATCAGCCTCTGCACTGACAGCACAGAACCTACTTGGGATTCTCTCTCTCCCTCTCTCTGCCCATCTCCCTCCTCTTTTTCTTTTTCAAAATAAATTAATAGACATGAAAAAATAGATTTATGATAGGAGATCAGCCTATGGTGTGATAGAAAGCATCAGATTTGAATTCATACAGATCTAGCCTCAAACCCAACCTCTGACTTTTCAGCTCTTTGAGCTGGAGTAAATTGTTTATTCACACTGAGCCCTAGTTTCCTCTTCTATAAACCTAGCCACTTGACCTGCAGAATTGCTTTAAGAATTCAGTTGTGTCAATTGTATCTCGGTAAAGCCAGAGGAAGAGGGATCTAAGTTGTGTCCTGAACTTACAGGGCCCAGCTGTATGTCTTATTAATAACAATGACTCAATAAAGAAAACAGCATATGTCACTGATTGATCTTGTATCTGCTGTCTAAACATTAGTTATATACTGCACCAGGCTTCTAGAAGGATGCTAGTTGCCAGTATGAATTTAGGTCAACTCAGCCTCCCTAGTGAGTAGATACTGTAATCATTCAGGACGTTGAGCAGCGAAAACAGCTCTGAGCCCATTTCATTAGAACACTCCCATTAACCGGTAAAGGTTGCTCTTCTAACCCTGTTGCAGAATGAAACGCTAAACTCCAAAATCTTTTGAGGCATGATCTTCTTCCGTGGCGGCTGGTATACATGCGGAATTCTTGGCATGGCACCAAAGCAGTGGACATCTAGTGTCCTCCTTGGGTTATAGAGGATCTGGTTACAGGAACAGAGTCATCTCTCTATTGGAAGCTCCACACCAGAGGTTGACAAACATTTATTACCTGTGCCTTTACCAAAAATGTTAAAGGGTCAAGTAATAAACATTTTAGGCTTTATGGGCCATGTACCTTCATAACTGCTCAGCACTGCCCTACTTGTACAAAAGCAGTCACAGACAATAGACAAATAAATGTATCTGTATTCCAATAAAAATTACACTTCCGAATTGGAATTTCATGTAATTTTCATATGTCATGAAATATTTGTCTTCCTGGGGATTTAAAGAAATCTAGACCAAGGGTCTAGGCTAGGAACTGACAGACCATCTCCCATGGGCCAAATCTGGTTTATGGCTTGTTTTTGTAGGTCTTTCAAGCTAAGAATGTTGTTTAAATTTGTAAAGGGTTATGAAAAAGAGAAAAGATACGTGTCAGAGACTTTATGTGGACTGCAAAGCCTATAATATTTGTCCTTTTAGAGGAAGAAGTGTGCCTGCCTCTACTCTAGATCCTGCTCTGAACTTTGTGCTGATTCATTTTTGCCCCTGCCCCCAGGACACCAGGACAATTCAGTGACACCCACACTTTGGCCGACTAGATTGTAAACTCAGCGCGCATCTTGTGTGTCTGTATCTGGGCCCCCAGGGAAGCACAAGCCAGCACAGGAATCTGTTAGGGTAGGTGAAATGGCTGTAACAAATAGGCCCCATATGTCATGACCACAGAAATGGATCTCTTTCTTATTTCGTGGTCTCAAGTGGATTTTCCAGGTGACTTGGTTTAGGCAAGGTTTGAGAATGGCTGTGCCATCTCACCATCGAGCTTCTGAGGCTTGTGTAATCACCGTCCTAAGCTTTCTAATCCACAGGGAGAAAAAAAGCAGGAGGAGCATGGATGCGAGACGAGATGGACCAGGCTTTCGTGGCCCGGTGCAAAGGAGGCTGGGAAATACATGTAGCCTAGCTGTGTGCCCGGGAAGAAACAGAGAGTGTGTTGTGGTGACAGGGGGTAGCAGCAGCAACCACAGTTGTCAGGGAAGAACTATTTGATAAGTGAGCGAAACCCAAAGCACACCTCCCACCGCAGCAGAGCAATGCCCGACGACTGTGTGACCCGTGTGCCCAAGAGTCATGAGCGGCCAGTTCAATCCCAGAGGAAGGTTTCCGGATTTTATGTTTTCTCTGCATATCAAGTGCTGAATTAGATCAAAATGATGAAGTAATTCATGGTTTCAAGTATAACTTTTGCATACTACGGAATGATGTGGAATCTAAACTCTCAAAAAAAGGTTGTTTTTTTTTTTCGTTTTGCTTTTAGCTTTTCATTGGTTTCAAAAAGACATTGTTGTTGACTATCAGCTGAAAGATCCTCCTCCATTCATTTCTTCGTCCTTATCTTGACGGTTGTTCTCTTTCCCTAACTGCAACCCCCTTCCGCTAACTGGCAGTAATTGAAATGTGTGTTCCTGCTCCCTTATTGCATACGGCCTTGTTTTTCTTCAGGCCTGTGAAAGAGAATGCAGGGATTGAACACAAAGCATCACAGCTTGCCAACCATGATGACCAGCCTGCCCCCACTAGCTTGGGACCTCCCTTGCTCTGTGGCCTCAGGAAAAGCATCTTGTATCTCTGAGTCTCACTCGGTTCATCTTAATCTTCCGTCTATAGAATGAGAGCAATCACAGCACTATTAGGAGAACTATGTAAGCCACATAGAAAAATACTTACAAGCACTCCATAAATAAGAGCTTTTGCTTACTGTGGGGATTCGGAGAAGGGAGTGGGCAGTAAGGAATACAGTGTTTTGTTGTTGCAGGAAGCAGAGAGACAGGTGGAAGCAGAGCATAACCATTGAGGGAAATGGCTCAGAAAAATTAAGTGATTGGCCCAAGGCAGCACATCTAGTAACGGAAAACATCAGGAATACAGGCTAGTCTTGTGATTGGTCCATCGCCCTCAAAGGAGTATCACAGGGAGCATTGAGTGTCCCAATTTTGTGCTGTAGGTGTGGGGATGCCATGAACAGTATTAAAACAGTGGAGTGACATGATGGAACCGTACAATTTGGAAGATGAGCCCGATAGCACAATAGATTATCACAGTCCTCCTGGTAGGAAATAAAAAGAGGCCTAAGGAAATGGCTGTAACACTAGGAAAGAGAGAGATAGGAGAGTGGTTACAAGTGAAATCTAGATAGGTCTTTGGATTGGATTAGCTGTTTAGGCTTTCGTTGGCACTGCGTGGGTCCCTATGTGTTGAGGCCAATTTGGCTGGGTCTCCTATGGTTTTATTCTTCTTCCTCCCACTTTGTACCACTGCTTGGCTGTTGTCCCATGTTTGGGATTCATTGGGCTTTCTCCACAATCAAAATTAATCTTTGGAATGATGAAGCTCTTTTTCTTATTTTCCACGTGGGTATTCTTTTCATGATGTTGAAAGAGAGTCTCTGAAGTAAGGAGAAAATTAAAGCAGTCGGGTGTCACATGTCTCATCAGTAAAAATGACCTGATTAGCCCCACCACAAGTTGGGGTTTGTTTTGTTTTTTTGTTTTGTTTTGTTTTGTTTTGTTTTGTTTTAATCATTCAGTCAGTAGTTCAACCGTGGTTTATTTTTCATATGTATACACTCTCTCATGGTAATCCACATTATTCTTTAACTGGCATCAAAACTACACCCAACTCTTAAAACTTGGCACTTCATGCCAGCTGCTCAGTGATAGGAGCTTCTAAAATTACAAAAAGTTAATATTCCATTGATCGTATTGATGACTTTAGACAGGTGGAAAGCAGACAATGAAAACTTTGGGTCTCACAGGTGGTATATATCACTTACATAACCCTTCCAGAGATATTTTTTAAAAGAAATAACATTTTTGCATACATTTTTCACCTCTCTCAGATAAGGAAGCTCAGTTTCCGAATCTTATCTTTCATCCATCCCTGATGAGCAGCCAGCATGGGGCCCTGAAAATAGGCCCCTCTTGTACTCAGAGTGCCCATTCCTGTTTTTCAACTTCTTTTCCCCCAAAACGAAAGATCCTGAATGAGAATTTATTTTAAATGACATCCAGGCCTTGTTTGTGATTGTAATGTTAGCATTCTAAATAAGGACTGGTTGAAGGGCTCCAAAACAGGTATTTTTGCCTTCATTTGGCTGATGCTGCCCAAAGATGTGTTGTCAACTTGAGCATACTTTATAAGATTTTCACATTGACCAACAAATCCTCATAAACCTGTGCTCGTTGTTAACATCACACCTCACTGGGCCACTACAACAGACTAATTGCTGGCCGGGGGAGGCTTAGCTGCCCACATAGGATCAGTACAGATAGAATTTAGGAACCTTATCCTTTGTTCTACAACCTCAAAATGTAAGTACCATATCCTGAGGAACTAGTTGTACTTTTGAAATC
>NW_024412406.1:13347256-13393407 GCF_014898765.1 Herpailurus yagouaroundi
TGTAGATTTGATCTCATAGATGTAAGGAGCGTGTGTAGATTTGATCTTCTAAATGTAATGGGGTACATATTGAAAAAGGAGAGATACAAAAGATGTTTATCACATATTTAAAATGTGCTTGTAAATTAAAAACAGTAATAGATTAAAATTTAAAAGTAATACTGTTGTTTTTTTCACTTCCCCCAAAATAAATCCCCAACACAGTATGTACTTTGTAGAACCCAATTACTAATTCAGAATGCTGTAGCTACCTAAAAGTGGAACAGTGACTTAGGTGTTAAAATATTTCTTAAAGGTCTCAAAGAATTTAAGTTGGACAAACTTCAATTGCCTTTGTGTTTGCTTGGTTTATTTTACCATTATTATTTTTTTCTTTTCAGTTTAGAAAAATAAGATAGTAAAAGAAAAGGAATAAAAGGGCAGAATATACAAGAGTGTGTCAGTAGGAACCAGAGTTACATTAAAAATAGGAACGATTGTTTTTTCTTACTGCTTTACCAGTATATCTAAGCAATAAAAAGAAATTGCTCCCTTATTAACATTTGGTATGATTTTTTTAGTTGTGCTTATAGTAAAATTGAAATGACATGGTTATTCTCTTTGGACTGTACATGATCTGATGTAATATTTGGCATTTGTGGCATTTTTAAAACTAAAAATCTAGGGATATATCTTTTAATACAAGGAATGTGTTAAAAGGGATGTATCTTTGGTATAAAAGGAAGGGATATTTTTATGGTTAGGTGAATGGCTAGCTTTAAGATTTCTAGGGAAAGAAGAAAGCATTTTATTTTTATACTCAGAAAACATTCTAGATCCTATTCAAAAGTCCCAAGAAGAGATAAATAGGTTTTCTTTAAAGTTTCTATTTTGAGGCTCAAAGGACCACGGACACTCAGACACTCTGAAAAGTACAATTTTTGAGAAAGTAAATGAAAATAGGTTAAGAAAATAATTTTGAATCAGACTCTGTGTGTGTGTGTGTGTGAGAGAGAGAGAGAGAGAGGGGGGTGGGTATGGGGATGGTTCATGCTTGGCCTTAAAAATAGGTTAAATTGCCATTTGAAGCTAGGAAGTGAGAATTGGGGATGAGTGCATATGACCCTTCATATATTTTTTGCAGCGCTTACTTAAAAGATAGTTAAGATCAAATATCATATACAAATAACGGAATTAGCAAGGCAGATGTAACTATTGTATTTCTCCACATAAAAGGGCAACAAAATAATCTGAGAAGCATGAACTTCAACCTGGTCCCTGGAATAAAGCAAAAGTCATGTAGGAAATTACCCACTGCTGCCCCCTCCCCCCGCAACTGGGAGCAGGGACCTGGACGAATTCAGCCTGGTGTCCCTATTGGCTAAGGTACCCTGCTAATACCGTGTGGTCTCCATGCCAGGACCACCCCAAATTTAAGACTCTATCAAAAGAACTTGTCATAATAGAAGGCCTTCAGTCAGTCAGTACGTTATCCTGATAGCACTAGTTTAGTTGTGGGTAATGATCACTCAAAATGTCCATGAAGTAATTCAGAAAACTGCACTACCAAATGGCACCCTTCTCACGTTGCACACACAAAACCTCCCATGTCATATGGGCTACAGTACTCAAGATACACACCTGGCCACCCACCCTTTGTTTCCTGGCCTGACAGTAACAAGTCATTCAGAAAGTCAGTCTTTCATAATTTATTGAACAATAATGGTATATTAGTATAGTGGTGCTAGCCACAATTCCTGCCTGCAGGGAGCTTATAAATTAATGATGGAGGCTATTGATGGAGAATGAGTGAATCTTCAACAGTAGTCTGTCATCGGGGCAAAATCATTCTAAACTAATGCCACTATTTTTATGTCAAACCACAGAATCTCCAAAGGAATAACAATATTAGGAAAGAAACAAGTCTCCTTGTGTTAGTCGTGACAAGCATTAACTAGTAGTAAGAAATAGCCAATAGTGGAATGCCAAATGATAAAGCTAGTACTGTGGATGAGAAAAAAAAAAAAATCAGGAGCCATGGGAGCCATGCAACCAAAAAGTAAATGCCAGAGGCCCTAAATGAGATGCTTCTAGGGTTACTGCTATTCTTAAATTACACTGGGAATTCTTCTTTGCAGCAGATCAGAATGCAATGTGACACCGCCAGTCCTCAATGTATGAGACATAGGTCCTGTGGCTTCAATTACAAATGTAGGAGCTTCCTGGTTTTCTGGAAAAAAACATCTCATGTGATAAAAATTAATAGAGCTAACACAGGCAAAGCAATGTCTGACATAGATTCTGTGTATATTCTAAAGATCACTTAAGCCTGGGTGAGGATTACCAAGCCAGTCATAGCACCTTCTTTTCAATAAATGGTAATACACGGAGGAACTTGGCAGGCCATTTGCAATTTTGACTTAAAAAGAATTTTTTTTGACATTTTAGAAGTATGGTTTGAATGTGCCTTACATTTTCAAAATAAATACTCATAGTTGCACTATCCAAAGACAACCAATTATGTCTTGGTGAATATTTTTTATATATTTAAAAAAAAATTTTATACTAACATCTAAACACGAAAGTAGGTGGGATAGCATAAGGGAACTCAGTGTCACCTCTAAACTAAAAATTATCAAATCCTAGTTAATCTTATTATACCTGTAACCTCACCACATCCCTCCCCTGCCCTGATCTCTCCTATGATTATTGTTGAAAGCAGATCTCAGATATGTTACTTGATTTGTATATATTTCAATATGTATTTCAATATGTATTTAAGACTCCATTAAAAGAATTTTTTAGCTGGAGGCGCCTGGGTGGCTCAGTCGGCTAAGCATCCGACTTCAGCTCAGGTCATGATCTCACAGCCCATGAGTTCAAGCCCCGCGTCGGGCTCTGTGCTGACAACTCAGAGCCTGGAGCCTGCTTCAGATTCTGTGTCTCCCTCTCTCTCGGCCCCTCCCCTGCTCATGCTCTGTCTCTCTGTGTCTCAAAAATAAATAAAAACATTTAAAAAAATATTTTTTAGCATAGAAATAGTAGATAGTACCTAGTACTTTAGCTATCTAGAAAATTAATAGGAATTTCTTAATTTATTAAATGTCTAATCTATAGTTACATTTCTCCATTTCCTATTGATTTCTATGTTGTGGTAAAATACATATCATGTAAATGCTACCTCCTTAGTCATGTTTTAATTTTAATTAATTAATTATTAGAGAGCATGCGTGAGAAGAGGAGAGGGGCAGAGAGAGAGAGAGAGAGAGAGAGAGAGAGAGAGAGAGAATCCCAAGCAGGCTCCAGGCTCAACATGGAGCCCCACGTAGGGCATGATCCCACAATCATGGGATTATGACCTGAGCCCAAAATCAAGAGTTGGACCCTCAACTGACTGAGCCACCCCGGCGCCTCTCCTTAGTCTCAGTTCAGTAGTAGTAAATACATTCACGTTGTTGTACAACCCTGTGTCCAGGACTCTCTTCATCATGCAATACTGGAAGTCTGTTAAACAGCTCCCCCTTCTCTCCTTACCCCCAGCACCTGGCAACCACCATTCTGCTTTCTGTCTCTATGATTATGACCCCTCTAAACACCTCATACAAGTAAAATCACACAGTACTCATCTTTTTGTGAAAAACTGATTTCATGTAGCATAATGTCTTCAAGGTTCATTGGTATCGTATGCATATGTCAAAATTTCCTTCCTTTTTTAAGGCTGAATAATAATATCCCATTATATGGGTATACCACATTCTGGTTGTTCATTATTGGACATTTCTTGGGTTGCTTCTACATTTCAGCTATTGTGAATAAGGCTGTTGTGAATATGGGTATATAAATACCTTTTTCTTTTTTTCTTTTTTTGCTTTATTATTTAAGTTTTTGTTCACCTGAAACTAGTATGTCAACTAAACTTCAATTAAAAATTTTTAAGTGCAAATATCTTTTTGAGACCCTGCTTTCATTTATTTTGGGTATATACCCAGAAATGGAATTGCTGAATCACATCATAATTCTATGCCTAAATTTTTGAGAAACTGACATACTGTTTTCCATAGCCGCTGTAACATGTTCTGTTCCCACTAACAGTGCAGAGGTTCCAACTTCGCTATATGCTCATCAACACTTGTTATTTTCTGGAGTTTTTTGTTTTTGTTTTTGTTTTTTCATCGTAGTCATCCTAATGGCTGTGACATGGTACCTCATTGTGATTTTGATTCATCTTTCCCTAATGGTTAGTGCTACTGAGCATCTTTTCATTTGCTTGTTGACTCTTTGCATACCCTCTTTGGAGGAATATCTGTTCAAGCCTTTTGCCTATTCTTTAATCAAACTCTTTGGGTTTGTTTGTTGAATTGTAGGAGTTTTTTATATATCCTGGGTATTAACCTCCTTTTAGATATATGAGTTGCAAACATTTTCTCACAACCCATAGGTTCTCTTTTAATTTTGTTAACTGGGTCCTTTGATGCACAGAAGTTTTCAGGCATGTTTTTTATATTGTTGTTTATACTTTTAATGTAATATCCAAGAATGTCATGAAACTTTTCCCAGAAGAGTTTTATACTTTGACTCTTAATTTTTAGGTCTTTAACCCATTTTGAGTTAATTTTCAAATATTATGTATTGAACAAGGTAAGAATCCAACTTTATTCTTTTGGATTTGGATATCCTGTTTTCTCAGAACCATTTATTGAAAAGACTATCATTTCCCCATTGAATAGTCTTGGTACCCCTGGTGAAAATCATTTGACCACATGAGTAGGAGTTTATTTCTGAAATCTCTGTTACATTGCCTTGTTCTGTATCTCTGTCTTTATGTCAGTACTAAACTGTTTTGATTACTGTGACTTTGTAATAAGTTTTCAAATCAGGAAGTGTGAGACCCAACTTTGTTCTTTTTCAAGACGTTTTTACCTATTCAGAGTCCCTCGAGATTCCGTATGCATTTTATGATGGATTTTTATATTCCTGCAAAAACTGCTATTGAGAATTTGATAGGCATTACATTAAATCTATAAACCACTGGGTACTATTAACATCTTAATATTAAGTCTTCCCTTCGTGAACATGGGGATGTTGAATATCTTTACATTTATTTGGGTCTTCTTTGATTTCACCAACATTTTGGTAGTTTTCAATGTACAAGTACACAGTGTACAAGTCTTTTGCCTATGTTTATTTCTAAGTTTTATTCCTTTGGTGCTATTGTAAGTTGAATCATTTTCTTAAATTCTTTTCTGGATTGTTCATCATTAGTATATAGAAATGATTTCTGCGTATTGGTTTTTTATCCTATAACTATGCCGAATTCATTTGTTAGTTCTAACAGATTCTGTGTATGTATGTGGAATCTTTAGAGTTTTCTACATAGAAGATCAGGTCATCTGCAAACAGTTTTACTTCCCTTTCTATTTGGATGCCTTTTATTTACTTAATTTTTTACCTAATTTCTTTCTTTTCCTTTCTTTTTTTTTTTTTTAACCTAAATGCACTTATAGCACTCTATGAAGTAGAAATGTCAAAAGTGGGACATTCTTGTCTTGTTCCTGATCATGGAGGAAAAGCATTCAGACATTCAGACTTTTATCATTGAATATGCTATTACCTGTGGGCTTTCATTTATGGCTTCTGTGCTGAGATAGTTTTTTTCTATCTCTGTTACTAGTTTGCAAAGTGCTTTTCTCCAATGGTTTTATAATTTTTAACAGTTTACTGTATGTCTTTCAAGTGTCTTTTAATCTGTAGATTCTCACTCAATCTTTTTTTTTCTAACCTTGTGTATTTCTGTTGAAGTAACCGGACTGTCTGCCCTGTAGAGTTCCTGGGAGTTTGGATTTTCTTGACTGCATCTCCATTGTGTTCCTTTGTCACATACTTCTTTTCCCTTGTATGTCCTACAAATTAGTAGCTAGATCTAGAAGCTTAATTAGATTCAGATTTGATTTGTGTGTGTGCTGGGGGGGGCGGGGGGAGAGGGTCAAGACTTCATAGATGGAGATATCCTTCCTGTAAAAGGTGCATAATTTCTGGTTACTGCCATTTTTAAAACTTTAGTATTCTAGTTAGACAGTCTCCTTTCACAATCAGTTATACAGTGTTCTTACTTATCCTGTATATCCTTTCTTCTTGGCTCAAAGGCAGTTCATTAGGAAGGATAAAACATGAGTTGTATGTATGTGTGTGGGGGGGGCGGTGGTGATGGTAATTGAACCATAAGTTCATTAATTCAGCAAGTATATGCAGATCAACCACAGAAATAAAATGATTGACAGCTTTTGTGGCAAATAACTAGACCATAGCTATTTTTGGTGAGGCAAAGTTTTTAGGTGAATCTAAGCCACTTCCTTAATTTTGAGATTTTCTCAAAACTCTCTTCTTGAATAGCTCTCCAGTATTACTGAAGATGCTTGATTAAGGCTTTCTGGTCACCTCTAGTGGACACATACGTATCCTCAGTAGCTCATGCTGAGTAAACTGGGAGTTGCCATATTTCTGTATTATTTTTTCAGTATAGTGAATTTCAGTTTATCAGACATAGTTTCAGTGTGATTAATCTATAGATGTGCTTGATGCTTGGCGGCTGATTTTAAAGGTAATTCCAGCTGTCTTTTTTGAGACTTGAGTCTAGCCTTAGGCATTTACTCTGCCAGTACTTTCCTTGCCAATCTCAGTGTGAGAATAACATTTAACAGAGGTTTATGTATAATGTGTATACAGTGTAATCTTGACTTGGAAGTAATTAGCTATTTACATTAGGGAAAGAATGCTGTGCCCACATCATGGAGCTGAAGAATGGAGTACCTTTCTCTTAGGAGTCAGTCAGATAACTCCATCAGAGTTTCTGTTTGTGGAAAAACTGAACGAGAAGACCCTACTTTTCTTTCTTACTATGATACCTGATAATTTCATATTATTCTGATAATCTTAAAGTGCTTCCACATTCCATCTTTTAACCCTACTACAAACAATAACTGTAAAATGTTATGTTATTCTTGAAATGCTAGGGTAAAGCACCATTTTGTGAGCTCTGCATATTTTCAGGGACTATGTACATTGAAAGTACTAAATTTGGAATATACCTCAGTAATTACTGATTATTGCCATGTATCAATACCAACCATTTGCTGATAAACTGGGGCAGGGTCAAGATTTTGCCAAGATCTATTCTCTCAAGTCATTTGCTAATTGGCTATAAGCAGTGGATTTGGACTATACTTAAGTGCATATTCACAAAGTCTAACCTATTAATGATTAAATGGTATGGGCTAACAGGTACTTGTGACTAACTCAGGATCACACTGCTTGACTATGCAAGTGATGTATGTGTTGTTTTGTTTTGTTTTGTTTTGTTTTGTGTTTGTTTTTTTTAAGAACACCTCTAAGTTTCAACTGATAGTGAATGACTCTATCTCCTACTCAGTTCCTAGATATTCAGATTATGGAACATCTTTTGCTGGTTTCCTAGTGTTGGGTCGTCTTTCCTAGTGATAACAGCCAACTTTGTCCCAAAAAGCTTACTTGCTATTTTGGGGAGAACAATGACGCGCCCTCCTGGGAGTAGCAACACTGAATGTATCTAGTTTAGCTTCCGTGCAGATCAGCTTTACTAATGACCGTGCTCTTGAAAACATGGTCATCTCAAAATATTGGCATGGGGAATTTACGGTTGCCCTTATTAAATAGCTTGAACTTCACATGCAGTTTGAATTCAGAATATTAATGCATCTTTTTATGGAAGAACATGGAGTCCTATGTCTAGATTGGCTACAGCTATTGGTGGAGTAGTAGTAGTAAGAATAGAAATAATTCCACTACTGCCAGTTCTAGTAGCATCAGCAGGTTTCTACTTGCGAGGTACCGTGTTCAGAATTTCAAATAAATTACCAAATTTAACCTCTCACACATGCTGGTTTTGCTCCCATTTTACTAATGAGGAACCTGAGGCTCAGAGGGTAAGTAACTGAACCTGACCACCACCACACAACCCGTCAATGGCAAAGTTTAGAATTCCAGTCTAAACTCTACGACTGCAAAGCCTGTGGCATGACCATTATGAAAGTGTGCATTTTCAACGTTTTTCTGCCCTTGTGCAAGAGCTCTTTGCCCACAGGTTGTGAGCAAAAGTGTTGTAGAGGAAACTTGTGGCATGTAGTGAAAGAGTGGTCCCGAGAATGCCTTGTGTTAGACCTAGTTAGTATTAGACCCAGTTCAGTCAAGAGGTGAGCTGGATGGCTATGTCGTAAGTGCCGTGTACAAGGCAGTTTCGTTACTAGTCATCCCAAGAGGATTCCTAGACTGACGTGTAGAAGCAAATGGAACAGCCTCGCAGGACCAGCAGTGTCTTCATCTGGTTGCTGAGTCTCAGGAAATTCAAATTTCTGAATTTCTATGGATTGCATATTTAATGACCCTTAAAATTTATCAAATGCCATGAAGACAGGCGACAAGAGACCATATCCTCATCTTCTGATGTTCCCATACTCACCTGTATTTACAGGCACTCTTTTTTTCAAAACAGATTATAGATTTTCAACACGTGAATTCAAGACTGCCAGACCTAAATCTCTCTACAGGCTGAATTTAATGGCATTTCAGCATTTCTGTGTACTAATTTTGTCTAGAATTTCTTTTAACTCTTTTAAGCATTTTTATAACATGGTGATCTAGTAGACTAGTGATCAGCCTGAAAAAAAAATTAATAAAAGGAAAGAAATGACAATGGGCTAGGGGTAATACTGGTGATTTCAGCATAGAATGATAATAACTTGAGTTTCTGTGAGCATTCTGTGTTCTGGAAACAGGAGGAAAAGATCTTGAGACCATGGGATAATTAAAGATCACTTGATAAAGGATGAAAGCAAAACAGTTGTTTTAGGTCTGGGTCTGTGCTCAGCAGATTTCATTGTTATTTAATTTTTCAACTAAATGTTGCTTTCTGTTCAGTAGACATAATTGCCTTTGACTTAACAGGCAGCAGCCGTGGGTAGCCTCACATTGCATCAAGTTCCTTCACTTTATTTTCCTGACTTTAAGCAGACATTTGCAATTTAATATCCTATCAACATAATTTAGGAGCAGGGTTAAATTTCAGTTCTCTGTGTGTATGTGCGGTGTTGGATGCTATTTGTGTTGCTTTGGTGAGGAACATCTTGAGAAGAAGGTCTCTAGTAGGAGAACGTCCTGGGCAGAAGAGCTATAGTAAATTGACACTATTTCTTCATTAAAATAAAGAAAAATGCCTAAGCATTTGATTTTATTTTCTCTGTCTGAACCTCTTCACTGTACTAATTTTTACGAAGGAACTAAATTGTAGAGCACATAAGAACATATTTTGCTGAATGTTGTAATGCATACCACTACTGAATTTAAAAAATAAACAATTGCGTGCTGCTTTTATGCTAAGTTTCTCCACCTCATTAAGTAGATAGGTAAGGCTTTATAAGCAGTGGTTCTAAGAATGGGCTGCTGTTTCATCAGGTACAAATTAATCTTGCATTTCTAATGAATATGTTTAATTCTGTATTATGTAGGTAGAATCATTTTAGGACTAAAAAGTGCCCCCCTCCCCCTTAGGTAGGTATCTGTGGATTTTTTTTAACCAATACTGAATGCTAACAACTAACTAAAGGTCACATTTAATATTTTTATTGAAATTATCTGAAATACTCTATTTATTGCTTTTCATTCATTCATCCCTCCGCCAAACTTTGGGAAAGCCCTGTGCCAGGCATATTGTGCTAGGTCCCGGGGATATAGAGATAAGGGTGTAGGGCTATGGGTCTGCCCTACTTAGATGGTAACACACCTACTGGCCCAGCTGCCAGTGAGCCAGGCTGGAAAGAGTCAAGGATGAGACTCTTACCTGATGAAGAGGCAATGGGAGAAACTGTGCAGGAGTTCAGGGCATGCAGGTTCACTCAGAGACCTCAGCATACTAATGTGAGTAATCAAGGGAGACTGATCCTTTACCCTAGGTTTGTGTTTTGTTTTTTTTATTTTATTTTATTTTTTTTTTATGTTTTATTTATTTTTGAGACAGTGACAGAGCATGAACGGGGGAGGGGCAGAGAGAGAGGGAGACACAGAATCGGAAGCAGGCTCCAGGCTCTGAGCCATCCGCCCAGAGCCCGACGCCCACAGCCCATCTCACGGACCGCGAGATCATGACCTGAGCCGAAGTCGGACGCTTAACCGACTGAGCCACCCAAGCACCCCTACCCTAGGTTTTTTAAGGTCCCTGGTGAGAATGACCATCAGAGTCCCTCGTCTTTTACATAAGGCCTCTGCCTAAGTCATCTTTTGAAGAAAAGATTTCATGACAAAAAAAATAGTTTGAAAAAGTATACATCGGTCCCATATTAGGGAGGTAAGGAACAGTCAGACGTTTATGGGCTTTTTGTACTTGTTGAAGTGTTTAGATGTTTCCTAAAAGGGATAGGAGAGTGAAATTGTCCTAGTGAGACCCTGGACATAGAGCCCTGGGAAGGAGGTGATTGCAAATATTCACATAGGAGACACGTGGCTGGGGGGGGGGGGGCAGTGGCAGTGAATATATGGAAGGCATGAATTCCAGATCCAAGTGGCAGGATGTCATGATTGATTTGACGTAGGGTCAAAAGAGGCCGTTTAGAAGAATGCCAAGGTTTGGGGCTGATAGGTTGCCATTCACCTAAAAAAGGAAAACAGTAGGTTTGCAGGGGAACTATGACAAATCCAACTTGCAGCACATTGAGTTTCAGATGCTATATGGAACAACCAGCTAGAAATGGCCAATAGGTAATTGATACGTGGGCCCAGAGTTGGGATCTAAGATCTAGCAGAAGGGAGCGGCGTGAAGGTTGAAGCCGTGAGTGTGCTGGGGTCTGTGAGGCAGGCACCCACAGTGAGCAATAGATAAAAACAGTCCCAGGGACCCACATCATTGAAGGGATAGATGATGGATACTCAGATTCTAGAAAGATGCCCAAAAAATATTGATGGTGTTATAGGCACCGGGAAAAGAAATGTCAAGAAGATATTGAACTACAGTGGCAAGTGCCACAGAGGGTCAAGTTCAAAAAAAAAAAAAAAAAGAAAGAAAGAAAGAAACATTTGGCAACAATGTTTACTTAAATGACATGTTTCTTTGAAGTGATACAACAAAAAATGGTTTTACAAAAGCAACTATTTTATAACTACAGCTTTGGAATTTGTTATTGCAAAGCACAAGAAAAGATTAAGCCAAAGATGTGGTGATTTTAATGTCTCAGTTTTGGTCTAAAAAAATGTGGGTTTTTTTCTTCCTCTAAATATGCCAAAATAAGCCATCAAGCTATGACTAATTTATTAACTGTTCAGTGTTAGCTTTTGTCACATTTGACTTGTTTCAGACATATTTGAAAAATGTGAACGTATTAAAAGATTCTTATGAAGTGAAATTTAACCTCAATATGAGGACGCCAGTGTAAGCAAATCTATGAACGCAGTTATCTATTTGCCCTTCTGGTAGTTTCCTTTTAGGTAAACCACTTTGGGTGAGGTGGCTCTGCACCCTGACAGCTCTGACCGTAAGCAGATCACAACACTGCTGCTACTCCATTTCCCTGTCCCTAAAATCAAAAGTGGGTATGTTCTAGAGTTCTCCCCTTCAAACTGTAGACCGTGATACATGAGTGAGCCAGGAAGTGGGAAATTATCAGAGTGCACTACTCCACATAGCAAGTAACGTCTTGTTTTGACAAATTTACATTAAAGCTCTTTGGGAGAGAGGGAAAAGAAGGAGGGATGATGGGGGGCGGGGGGAGAGAGGAAGAAAGAGAATGTGTGTGTGTGTGTGTGTGTGTGTGAGAGAGAGAGAGAGAGAGAGAGTACTAGCTCATCCTGTAAAATGTATTTTTAACTACAGACTGTGGTTTTAAATTTTTTGAAAAACACTGCCCTCAACTAGAGCCCCTTCCTATTCTAAAAATCTCTCATTCCAGTTGTCTGCCCAGTTGCTCTCTTGACGTAGTAAATGTTTGAGGACAGTACTGTGGAGTGGCAGGTATAAAAACTGTTAAGGAATGACCGCTAATAACAAAGGAGAAAGACATTAAAAGGTAAATAAGGCCAACATCTGTGTTGTATTTGACCACAAGACTGAAAAGCCTTTAAAATTTATTGGTATTCCGACTAGCAAGTCATTACTGTAATTTATGAAGTAAAGTTAAAATATGCTGTATATTAACAAACAATGGAGTAATTCTTTTGATGGTGGTATAATATGCAACCATATCGAGGAGAAATAAGGCTTTTTCAAAAGTAACAATACCGGCACATAAATTCCCGGATTGGCAATTAAATAAATGTGGTGAGTCTCTTCCATCTTGCCACATAAAAAGATTCATGGACATGGTTATGAGACAAGTCAGTGTATTTTTATTGGCCTGAACTAGAGGGAGTAAACACCTTGGTCAGGTGTTTTGTTTTAGAAGCAGCTGTTTGAACTTCTCCTACTGGTTATGTCTGCTCTAGGGTATATTTGAGCATTTGCTTTTTCCAGCGCACTTACTGATTTAGAATTCAAGTGAGTGAACAATTTCCTATAAAACTAAGATTCAATGGAAGTTTCTCTATACTTGTGGGTAAACTTTTAAATTCGTCTGCAGCCTCCGGAATTTCATAGACTTTAGGTGGTATTAAACAGGGACAGTTTAAAGAATGCTGAGGAGTATGAATCATCAAACCGGAAATCTGAGGGACGTGTTTTTATTTGTCCTTCCCTACGCAGCTCTTAGACATTCCGTTGGTCTCTCTTTCTTCTCTGCCCTGTTACAAACCCTGGGGTGTTTGCTTTGCCCCTTTGCCAATCTAACCCCTGACTCTTGGCAGTACTGTGCTCTCTGCCTCCTTCCCACTGTCAGTCAGCCGGCGGAGAAGGCCTGGGGAAGAGAGCAATTGAGACCAGCGAGGTCATCCTGCCATATTTTCCCAGACCCTTCGCTGTCGGTCCTCTGGGACTCCTGAAAGGTAGACTGATGGAGGGGGCATGGTGGAAGCAGTGCTAGCAGAGTGGGTGGGGTGGGGCGGTGTTGACTCCACCTCCCTGGCCATAGCTGATTGGCCTGTGGCAGGCAGCCTTTGAGTCCCCGCCCCATCCCTCCATCCCAGGCCCCTGCTCTCTCCACTGTGTGCAAACGCATCCAGCAGTGCCAGATTAAGAGACGAGAATTTTTTTTTTTTTCTGCATGCGAACAACGTGTCTGCCAGTTAGCCATCCAATTTATTAGATGAGCAAAGTAAGGATCGGTGAGGTAAGGGCCCCAAAGTGGGAGAGCAAGGTAAGGCCTGGCCCCTGGGTCTAGGGCTCTTCCTCCAATGCTTGAGGCTCTTTCCCGAAGTGCTTGTAGAGACGGGACTTGAGATAAATACTCAAGAGCGTGGTAGACTATAGAAATATGGGCAGTAGGGAGTAGACCACAGACTTTGGAATGAAGATGCTGTGTTCAGAAGACCGTACAGAAAACGTGCAAGTCTTATGTCAGAGAGTATAGGCACACAAAGTATACCCCAGTACGCAGGTGACATATGTGAAAGCATAATTCTTCTACTTATAATTTCCCTAGTTAAGTGATGATACAGGTGGACTCTGTACTTACTACAGAGGCTTGATGTAACAATGAAACAGGCTATCAGAAATTATTGCTTGAAAACATTTAAAATGTCGTACGTGTAACAGCCAACATTGCTGTTAGAATGCCGGTGAAACCTTCCCAAACTCTCATTACAGCTTTGTAGACTTTGTGGACGTGTTTTCTTCCTTGATTAGTTATGCAAGGTCTTCACCAAGAACCATGTTTTTTCCTGGATGTGATACATTACAAATACAGTGACACCATGAAAACTGCAACTATTTCCACAGCCCCTGAATTCATCTCAGTGCCCATAGATGTCATGCGGATATGGAGTGTATGAGACAGCCTGATCATCAGTAGCACTCAAGGCTTAAGCTTTGCATGTACATTTCAGGATGCTGGTACCTCCCCTCCCCCCCCCCCAACAAGCCGCCCCTGTGCCTTTGGTACGGTCCTGGCTGTCTGGTAACTGGATGGTGTCGCATGAATGTCAGGATCAGCTCTCTGAGCTGGGCATAGTGCCCGGTGCTCAGAGTGGCTATAACTTCCTACTGTGAGTATACCCCAAATTGGCCGACAGCCCCAAAAAATAACAAATAATGATAGTTATCATCTGGAGTAAAATTAGTATTTATCACCCTTCCGAAATTAATCTATTATTGTACCTATTTTCTGGTATTTGTGGCAGACCTGTTAGATACTCTTGGTTTATGGCGTAACATACACGGTGTCTTCTCCAGTCCATGAATTTCTTGCTCCTGACACACACCTGTGAAGATAAATTTCCTCTACTCTATATGCCTAAGTAACCCTGGATTTTATATTGTAATATTTGAAGCAGCAAATTATCTCTTCATTATGCAAAGTACCAATAGCATTGGGGTCACTTGTTAAATAAGATAAGTCACTGAAGTTTGCACACAGAGTGGATCACGTCCACCAGGAGCAGCTGGAGGCCAACCCTCCCCGATGAGTCCCTTGCTCTTGGCCCTTCCTTGCACTGACTCCCTCTTCTTGTGACACTGCATTCCATGAACCTGAAGTACATATGTTCTTGACCTGAAAAATTCTTCTTTTAGGATCCACCTACATCAGTTTCCCTTGGACTGCGCATGGAAGAAATGATTTTCAACTTGGCAGACACACATCTATTTTTCAACGACTTAGAAGTAAGTTCTGATTATTGTATACACACTTCATGTTGCGTGCCTGGAAGTCGGTGAGTGGTCTTGCAATAACAGTGAGATATTTTGCGACTATCTAACGGAAATAATGAGATTCCATTCATTACTGATTATGTGGTAATATGGTTGCCTTCATGGTATTTCTGTTTTGCTTTACTTGGGCTGTTGCGTTTCAAGGTTAGATTCCATGTGACCCTTGGTAAGGATTAAAACTTGATGTCAAAACTCTTAAATATTAAACTGTGTTGATATCCTATGCTACAGATTTCTCAGCTACGTAATTACCACTGAGACGGGTTACCTTCAGAATCCAACAGAAGGAGCAACACTGGCCTACCCTCTCCTTGTCAGCCTCTTATCCTATGGAGTCCTATGGTTTTCTATGATTTCTATGTCGTCCTCTTATCCTATGGAATCCTATGGTTTTCTTTCCGGTTGGCCCGATTGTATAATATTTTAGTCAGGCCTCTGCCCTTTGGACTGCCAGGATTTCTTACGTCAAACTGCTGATGATTTTATTTGTCCATTGTAATTTGGGGAGGAACTTCTGTAAGATGGTTAATTAAACTTGTTACAGGCACTGTCTAACATGATGATCTCGATTAGCGGCGTTTTTAAGCCTAGAGAATATTGTTTCTTATATCACCGTTAGGAGAAAACATGACTATGACTACATTTCACCCTCTTCTTAATAGAGACAGTTGTTTATTTAAATCCTGCTGTTAAGCAAGCTTGTGGTAAGGCTGCCAACAGGCATTAATCATCAAGTTGTTGTTTTGGTAGATTTTATAAATGTGTGTTATTTCAGACAGAAGAATCTGAGAGATTCAAATAGAACTTTTACTGATCAAAGTTAATGGGCAGCAATTGGCCTTTAAATATTTCCTGATGTTTCCCTTTTCGAAATCAAGCAAAACACACCTTATTTAATAGATGAGCCAAAATCATTTGAAAAATGCCAGTGTGACAGAACTTAAATGCGGTTTGTTCAACATCTGTCCTGTATTTTGATTTCTTTTCATCTGCAATGAAACTACTCGTAGACGAATTGGCAACTTTCGGTGCAATAAAATTATTTAAATGTGCTTCATTTTTTCCCATTCCTTAGTGAAATATTTATTTTTACACTTATGGTAAAATACAGGTTTTTTTTCACATTTTAAAGTATTTGCTTTTCTTAAGGAAATTACATGTAAGGCATTACTATTTTTTAAGGTAGAAATATTCCCAGTGAGTGACAAGTTCAGAGTTGCCTTTAGAAGAGCTTAATAATCATTCTTATTTTCAAAAGCTGTTTCTGATTTATGGTTGTGATTCACTTCATAAGAGAACAGCACAAAAAATTCCATATTTTACTGGTATATTAAAATTCCTTCCCTAAGTTTCCATTTGTTTCTAATGATACAGACTAGGCTGATATTTTGTCTTGGGTACAACCTTGTTACTCTTACCGATGTTAATAGGTGTTAATAGCACCCATCAAGAAGAAATTAGCAGCAATTTGCTATTGCCTTCAAATTTTACCTTCTTACAAATGCCAAAGCTTGTCTATGCAGTGGCAAAACTATTGTGGTGAAAAGTGAGAGGTTAGCCAAAGCAATAATTCGGTATCATATAGACCAAAAACTTCCAAACTTGGTTTTGATATAACAGCTGGATTTTCATTTGTTTACTGACATTATTCACAGTGAACTAACTGTATACAGAGTATCTAAAATAGCGCTCAAATCCATGGAAAGTACATCTTGAAAGTTCTAGTTTAGAGATGTAGGGGATATAGTTTTACCATAAGCCCAAACTGAAATAAAAAGAAAATGATGAACTGGGGGTCGATGCAGACATTAAAATGTCTGATTCTGTTCTTGGCGTAAGGACTTTCCCTTATGTAAAGTGGAGAAGGAAATAAAGATATAATTCAACCAAATATACAAAGCAACAGTAGAAAAATGAAGCTTACAACCTTACAAAACTTAGCTTTAAGTTATTTTACTTAAGAGTAATATAAAGGTATCAACAAAAGTATAAATCAAAGATCCATTTAACCTCCGTCTTTGAAAATTGTTTACTTGCTCTAGATTTGCACAATATTTCAAAAATAAATTGGTTCTTAAACTCATTTCAGTATTTCATTTTATATTTTGGTAATTCAGACCTGGGGCTGGTCATTGCAAATACTAGTTTCTTTCAAAATAAAAAGCAGAGTTATTTCCTGGGAAAAATAAATGTATTGGCATTCTATTTCCAAGAAAACCAAAATTATCTCATCAGGCAGAAATGGTGTGGAAATGCCTAATTTCACACTCTAATGAGCAATGTGGTGCAGTAAGAGACGTGGATATTTTAATATATTTAAATTACATGTTTTTAACATTCTAAGATCTCTGATACAGGTAATTTCAAGGAGATTAAGGATCTATTGTTTAGCTGGAAGTGTGATTTCCGAACTCCAATTGTTGACATTTGGCCTCATTTTCTTTTAAAAAGTTAACTTTTGTGCCAGCCACCCCTCTGTATAATTTGATTTGTTCACAGTTTTGGCTTATAAGAGATTCTGAATAACGAAACACACTTGTGAGAGGCTTCTAGTAACAGTTTTTGTGTTATCAGAGTATATGTTTCAAATCGTTCTGGAGATACTAGCAAATTTTAGGATATCATTTTAAAGTAATTTAGAAATGCCTTAATTGTACTTTAAGAACTAAAACAGTTAATCATTTTAGTTTTAAAAGTCTTGTGTGTCAGCTCATTTTGTGACAATTTTTAATAAAAGCAGTCACAATTTAAATTAATTGTGTTGACACTCCGGAGCAGGGTGGGGGGGAGGGCAGGGAATTAAATGGAGAAATTTTGTGGGTTTTGTTTTGTTTTGTTTGTTTTTTGGTACCATTGAAAAATATTTGACATGTTAAGGAACATGAGTGACAGGGAGACGTAATTTTCAAAGGAAATAATATCCCCCCCACCCCCCACTCCCAGAGAAGGGTTTAAACTTTACTTCCATAGTGTACTCTGGCTTTCCTATTTCTAAGACTATTTAACATCCCGCGTATCATTTTACCAAAGGGTCTCCGCGTGCAATGTGATGATGCTTATATGGAAGTCATTTTTTATGAGTGACGGTATGGAACTAGAGGTGTTTTTTTTGTTTTTGTTTTTTTTCTTCAGCTTCTTTAGCAAAGTATGACTCCGAGTGAATGGAGAAAGAGTTCTTTCTGTTGGGTTTTTATTGAAAGGCAACCTGCAGGCAGAGTGAGGAAAGGCCTTTCGTGTACGATAACGTTTCAGTTTAACTTGCTGTTGGTCAGTTCTCCCGCTAGATTTTTTTTCCACAGTCAGGGAGGCTATTTCATCAAGATGGATATAAGTCAACTAAAAATAAGGTGTAAGCCTATGTTGAACTTGCTCTCTGTCGGGTGTCAAGTTGTATCACTGAGCTGGCATTACGGTTGCCATCCTAACTGGTGCTGGTGACGTAGTGGCCTTCACGGGCCTCTGCTCCCAGAGCACACTCCCTGACTGCAGGGATCAGGGTTGGGAAATAGCAGGAACGCTCCTCATCCTTCTGTCTTCACGTGAAGGGGTTGTATACACCACACTTATCTAGTTAAGTGTGGGGCTCCATTGGAGCATTCTCCCTCTCCTAGTGTGTTGCATAGTTGAGACAGACCAGAGGATTCCTTAGTGTCAGGATTCACATGAATGCCTCCGTCCTTTCTTGAGTCTTTGCCATGTAGACTCCTGTCCTAGATCTGTCGTTTAAGTACCTGCTTCTGGTACCCCTTTGTTTTTACCTTTTCTACAAAGAAAAGGCTTGGGATAGGGGTGGCTGGGTGGCTTGGTCGGTTAAGTGACCGACTTCGGCTCAGGTCATGATCTCGCGGTCCGTGAGTTCGAGCCCCGAGTCGGGTTCTGTGCTGACAGCTCAGAGCCTGGAGCCCGCTTCAGATTCTGTGTCTCCCTCTCTCTCTGCCCCTCCCCTGTTCATGCTCTGTCTCTCTGTGTCTCAAAAAAATAAATAAACATTAAAAAAAAATTAAGGAAAGGCTTGGGATAGAAAGTTCCGGTCTCCGAAGAGGCAAGCCTGGGTTTGGTGAGGCAAAGGTTGTGGAAGGCTGCTGAAAACAGTCTCTAAATAATGCTGTGCTTAAAGGAAGGGAGTTGTAATGATTTTTCTTATAAAGCAAAGAAATTAGTTTGCCCCTTGGTTTCATTCAGTCTTTAAATTTGTAATAATACTTTATGACTCTAACCCTTAGGGTATCATCTGTTAATTATTTTAGTATATGGTATTTATAAATTTGTATTTACCTACGAAAAAAATCTTTCTTCAAAGTATCAACCATGCCAATGCTCAATAGCTTCGATTCCACGTGACGTGTTTTGTAGTGACCTAATGCCTGTGTTGCCAAAAGTGTAAAATTTTAGCTAATTCAGAGGTTGACTTTTTTGAGTTGAAAAATATAATTCACCTGGAAAGGGCCTTATTCTCTATAAATAAGTAGGAAAGGAACTCTTGTGCCCAGAGTCCAGCTTTTGTGGTGGGTGCTGGAAATTCTGGTTCTCTGCTGCTGCCTGAGAAAGCATCTCACGGGTGCTTCCAGAGAGGACGCTTCGAGAAGAGCTTTGAGCTGTTCTCTGTTTTCAGTCCCTTCCACAAGCCAAGAGCAACTGTATGAAAATGTACGTGCATATCAGTATTATATTCCAAATGTACCCATACACATATACACATATGGCATGTTTTCAGCTCTGTACAGAGGCTTTTGTGCTCTTATTTGCTCCTTATACATTTGGCAAACATAAAGTATCATATTTTTTTAAACTCCTGGTAACATCTTTCATAGCAACCAGAATATCGCCTTCAACGTTTTGACCATTAAATGACTTAGATTGAATTCTTATCTGTTATCTTAGAATAGAATCCATTTCTATTTCCTCCCCCATGGAAGAGAGTGGAGAGTTGACTTTGCCTTCTTTGTCTTTATTTTTGAAAAGAAAGTTCATCTATTTATTTTATTTTAATTTTTTTTTTTTAATTTACATCCAAGTTAGTTAGCATGTAATGTGCAATAATGATTTCAGGAGTAGATTCCAGTGATTCATCCCCTACATAGAACACCCAGTGCTTATCCCAACAAGTGTCCTCCTTAATGCCCTGTGCCCATTTGGCCCACCCCCTCACACACACACACACACACACAACCCCTCAAGCAACCCTCAGTTTGTTCTCTGCAGTTAAGTCTCCTGTGTTTGCCTTCCTGTGTCTTAAGGTAAGTTGTTTGGTCTTGTCCATTTCCTTGGTTAACAAGATTAACGGCAAAAGTCTGAGTTTAGAGGGCAAACTACAGTTTCTGAGTAACAAATGATTATTAGATATAATAAATGAATATTGAATTTAACTATATCCTAATTGATGGCTGAAAAGAAGCAATGTCATATTTTGTTATTATTACTAATGAGTAATTTTAAGTGTTCTTCCTGTTCATTTCTTACAAGATTCTATATTTTTCTTTTATGTGAAGTAAGAAATAGATATATAAAAATCTATTCAAGGACTTCGTTAATTGTGAGGTTCATCAGAAGGTTAGTAGTCAAAGTATACAGCTGCTTAACATAATAAAAGGTATTTACCTTACACTGACAGCCAACATTGTACTTAGCAGTAAAATAAGAGAGACACATCATCATTACAAAAGGAAAAAAAAAAATTAAATGCTCTCTGTCAGGACTATTATTCAGCATTATTTTAGGAATCTGGGGCGCAGTAAGGCATGAGCTATAACTAATGAAATGAAAGCGATGGAAATGATTGTTTTTGCAGAAAACTTGATATACATAAAAGCTGAAATAAACTTGAATAGTCTTAGAATTTATAATAAGCTTCAGAAAAGTGAAAGATGATAGAATTAAGTTTAAAAATCAATAACTTTTGTATTTTAGTCAGACATGCAGAAATTTTAATTATAATTTTAAAGTAGCAGAAACTGCAACACCAAAATGAAAACAAAATTAAAAGGAAAAATAATAAGTAACCTATACAAGAGGCAATTGTAAGAAATATATGAATAAAACTTTGACATCTTACTGAGAGATCTAAGGATTTGAATAAAAGATTTTTTCCCTTTCTTTTTGTAACACATTTGAACAGTTTTACAAAATTGTCCGTTTGAAAGGATAGGCAAAAATACCTAAAATTTTTTTGTCAGAAAGTGGTAATAGTAAGCATCCAACTCAACCAAATAGTAAATGTCTTAGAATTCTATGATGATATGAAGATTTGTGTTGGCCTACATTGGCATTGGACTAACCAGGGGGAGAAAAGATCATTCAGACATAGCCCCAACTTCTAGAAAACTTTTGTATGTGTTAAATGAACACACACATATAATAAGATAAGGAATTGATGTCAATTCATTAAGAAAAAACATAAATAGCTCAGTAGAAGAAATGAGCAAAGAACATGGGACAGACTGTTCACAAGAGGAAAACATTCAAATTGTCCACACACATAAAGGAAAGATGTTAGATTTCACTTTTGGTGATCAGAAATGTCAGAGAGTAAGTGGTCAGCCCCTGCCCATTACACCAGCAAAGATTTAAAATCAGTGATGTGGTCTACAGTGCAGTAAGATAAACATCTTGTGTCCACTGCTGATAAGGATGTGAATTGGTACGAGTTTTCAGAAAAGCAGTTTGATAATATGTATTCAGGAGCTTAATGTGCTGATTTTTTTACTCAGTAATTCCACTTTTCGCTTCTATTCTGAGAAAAGAGAATTGTAGACAGATAACTGATAACATAGTGATAAGCAGTCATTGACCTTGTCCTAAATACTTTACATACATTATTCCACTTAATACCCTGAGGTTTCTATGATAAAAAGCACTATCATTATCTCCATTTTGTGGAGGAGCCTAGCAAATCTTGGAGGATTAAACTAAAATTTGTCTAAGCTCATACAGCTACTGAATGACAGATGCTAACTCAAGACAGGTACTTTCTAGAAGTTCTCTCCGCCCACACTATATCTCCCCATGGCCTGTTTTTTTTTTTTGTTTTTTTTTTAATTCTGAAATACAGAAATGTTTTCAATACCCATAAAAAAAAAAAGGAATGAAATAAATTATAGCATCCTCATTGGAGATTGTTTTAAGACTATATTAAATAGAAGGAGGGGCGCCTGGGTGGCGCAGTTGGTTAAGCGTCCGACTTCAGCCAGGTCATGATCTCGCGGTCCGTGAGTTCGAGCCCCGCGTCAGGCTCTGGGCTGATGGCTCAGCCTGGAGCCTGTTTCCGATTCTGTGTCTCCCTCTCTCTCTGCCCCTCCCCAGTTCATGCTCTGTCTCTCTCTGTCCCAAAAATAAATAAACGTTGAAAAAAAAAAATAGAAGGAAAATATTCATGGTCCATTTCAAGTGTAAAATATAGGCTGTACAGTACAGGGTAACTTAATGTTAGAAAGTATGCCCTATTATCTGAAAAGGTTATAGACTGGATGATTCCAGTGATTTAACATTCTAGAAAAGGCAAAACTATGGAGACAGTAAAAAAGTTCAGTTGGTCGCCATGGGTTAGAGGGAGGGAGGGATGAATAGAGGGAGTTCAGAGGATTTTTTAGGTAGTGAAACTGTCGTGTGTGATGCTGCAACGGTGGATTCCCAGCATCGTACTTTTGTCAAAACCCTTAGGATGCACAACACCAAGAGTGGGCTCTTTTATTTTTTTTTAATATGAAATTTATTGTCAAATTGGTTTCCATACAACACCCAGGGCTCATCCCAAAAGGTGCCCTCCTCAATACCCGTCACCCACCCCGTCTCCCTCCCTATCCCCATCAACCCTCAGTTCTCAGTTTTTAAGAGTCCAAGAGTGAGCTCTAATGTCAATGATGGACTATGGGCGATAATGATGTGTCAGTGTAGATTCATTTGATCATCACAGATGTAACGCTCTTAAGATGTCCGTAGTAGGGGAAGTTGTGCATGCATGTAGACAAGGTACACATGGAAAATCTCTCTGCTTTCTGTTCAGTTTTTTTTGTAGGTCTATTGCTTCTCTAGAAAAACAAAGTTTAACTTTTTAAAAAAGATTATGGCATATTGAAAAAAAAACTGGAGGGAAATATATTTTTTAAATATGTTATGACATAAAATTTAAAAATAAGTCTACAAAATAAATCATACTACTGTTTTTAATGTATATGGTATTAAAAACTAGCTAGAGGTAAATATATTAAAAAGTTGCCAGTCTGGATAACGGGTTTACAAATGCTGTTTCTCTGGGACGCCTGGGTGGCCCAGTCAGTTAAGTGTCTGACTTCGGCTCAGGTCATAATCTCACAGTTCGTGAATTTGGGCCCCGTGTCGGGCTCTGTGATGACAGCTCAGAGCCTGAAGCCTGCTTCAGATTCTGTGTCTCCCTCTTTTTCTGCCCCTCCCCTGCTTGAACTCTGTCCCCCTCTCTGTCTCAAAAATGAATAAACATTAAACACACACACACACACACAAATGCTGTTTCTCTGTAATGCTCCAGAACTGAGATGCTCATAGCATTTTGTAATCTCTCTATATCTTGTGGCTGCTGCCTTTATTCAGTAGTTAATACATATTTATTGGGCAACTATTAAGTTCCAGGCATAGTGTTCTAGATGCTGAGAATACAGTGATGATTGAGTTAAGGTTTTTCTCATGGAACTGGCACTCCGTAGAGGAAGTAGGAGATAAACACTATGTAAATAAAATAATGTCATGTAGAAATAAATATGAAGAAAATGAAACAGTAATTGGATAAGGGATGGATCAGCTGAGGTGGGGCAACTTTAGCTGAGATGTTCAGGAAGAGGTATCCCTGAGGAAAGGACATTTGTGAAGAAACCAGGAAGTTGGGAGGGAAGCAGCTACAACTACAGAAAAGCATTCTGGAAAGTCAGCGGCAAGTGCAAAGGCCCTGAGGTGGACATGTGTTTCACTCCTTCAAGAAATAAACAAGACCATTATGGCTGCAACAGAGTGAATGGGGGGACAGTGACAGAGTCCAGATCATGAAGGACCTTGTAGACTGTGGTGAGAAAGTTGGATGATTTTTCTAATTGTAGTTGAAAGCCATTGGAGAGTTTTAAACATGGGCATGTTAAAATGTTTATATTCTTAAAAGCTCAGTCTGATTAGCATATGAGGAAAGGCAAGACTGGAACCAACGCGACCAATTAGGAGACCGTTGAGCCAGCCTGATAGCCTTGGGCTGAGATGGTGGCAGTTCTGGACATGGTGAGAAGTTGCAGGATTTACAGTATAATTTAGTGGAAACACTGACAGGATTTGATTAAGGGATCAGAGGTTGGAGGAGAAGGAAAGCTGAATGAAGGATGACCATTAGGTTTTGACCTGGGCAACCAGATGGGTGGTAGATTATCTGAGATGAGAAGGAGTGGGTTTGGGGTGGTGAGGAGGGTGGGGAAGGAGTTGTACTCAAAAATTCTGCATTGAGCATATTAATTTGAAATACATATTCAACATCCAAGTCAAGAAATTATGTACCTATAGGTTTGAATCTCAGAGGAGAGAAGCAAATTAAAGGATATTTTATTTAAAAAAAATTTTTTTTACATTTATTTATTTTTGAGAGACAGAGTGAGACATCAAGTGAGAGTGGGAAGGGAGCAGAGAGAGAGGGAGACAGGATCAGAAGCAGTCTTCAGGCTCTGAGCTGTCAGCACAGAGCCCGATGTGGGGCTCGAACCCACAGACCGTGAGATCACGACCTGAGCTGAAGTTGGATCCTAAACGGACTCACCCCCCCGGCCCCCCCCCCCCCTTGAGGATATCATTTTAAAAGTCATAAAGACCTCTTCTATGGTAAAGAGTGCCAGTTGAGAAGAGGGCCTAAGATTGAGTATTAGACACTCTAATAATCAGAAACAGGACCAAGGAAAAAGAACTTTCAAGAGATGTGTTAAGCAATAGACAGTGAAGAGGGTGGAAAAGTATGGGGTATCACAGCAACGTAGCAGATGGCATTTCAGGAGCAAGGGATGATGTGCTGTGTCCCAATTGCCACCAAAGTTGAGTAAGACGAGAACAGAGCAGTAGCTTTTGGATTTGGCAAGAATCTTGGTGGTTAATGACTCTGATAAGCACCATTTCAATGAAGCAGGAAGACAATTGGAGCAGTTTGAGGAGAAGACCAGGGTTGACAAAGTGAAGTCAGGAAGGATTGAGTGTCTACAATGACAGGTTGTAGAGAGATGGGTTGGTGTATGGAGGGGATCAGAGGATCAAGGGAGGTCGTGGAGTTTTTCCACGGAAAATGTTTAGACATGTTGGGCCTCAGTGGGAATAATTCAGTGGAAGAGAAAAGATGTATGGTAGCAAAGAGAGAGAAACTGTGAGAGTGAAGTCCTTGGGTAGCAAGGGAAGATGGGTGGCATCCGGAACACAAGATAAGAAGAAAGGCAGAAGTGGCAGCTTCAGATGCGGGCAGGCAACTGGGGTTCGGTAGTGCTAAGAGGAAGCTGTTCTCACTGGAACAACACCTGCCACTCTGTTACTACCGTTTCCTGTCTGCTGCTCTTTGTCCCCACCTAGACTCCGGAGTCCCTTAAGGGAAGAGACCATGATTTGTCCACCCTCATCCTAAGTTTCTAGCACAGGACTTGGTGCGTGGAAGGCTCTCATATGTTTTTTTAGTTTTTTCCAAAAGTTTCGAATTAAATAGTCTACAATGAGCACGCCTGCTTTTATATTTTGCAAAAGTTAACTTTTTACAAGTAAATGATTAATCACAACCTTGAAAACAATTTAGATTGTCCAAGATGTTAAATTTTGATGCCCCTTCCTTAAAGTCATATCTTCAAAGTTCTTAATGCCAAAATACAATATACATGGAAGAGGTATGTTATAAATCATATACAGTGTGCTTCCAGTTTAAGGTTTAAAAAAATAAAAGGTATTTACATCAAAAAAAAAAAAAAAAGATACAGGGTTTGCTACATTAAAAATGTTACAGACGCGCCCGAGTGGCTCAGTTGGTTAAGCATTTGGCTCTCGACTTCGGCCCAGGTCACGATCTCCTGGTTTGTGAGTTAAATTCCCACATCAGGGTCAGTGCTAATAGTGCAAAGCCTGCTTGGGATTCTCTTCCCCTGCCCCACTTGTGCTCTCTTTCTCTCTCAAAATAAATAAATAAACTTTGAGAAAAAAATTACAAAAATATTTTCTACAATAAAAAAAAGACTTATTTCCAAGTAGTGGTCTAATACCATCTGCCACCAATACAACAATATGTTTTATTTATATTTTTATTTTCGATAGCTAATATTTCTTATAATTAGCCAATTACGGACTATAGTCGATCAATGACTCAGCTATTCCACCTTGACTCAAAGCCCCGTATTTAGATGATTTGTTCTCTTACGGTGCTAGAGATAGCAGAACTTGAACTCATGAATTCATGCATTCGTGGAGGAACCCCTCTGTGCCTTAATTTCCTGTCTCTAAAATTGAATGATGGTAGTACATACCTCACAGGGTCCTTGTGAGGATTCCCTACTTCTATATCATTAAGGGCACAGAACTAGCACCCGCCCACAGGAAGCAGTTGAAGAAATCTAGGCTATTACTGTTTACGGGTATCTTCTACGTGTCAAACCCGACACAGTAGAGCTATGGAGGAAGAAGAGGGAGTGACTTCAGGAGGGGTTAGGGAGTGAAGGAAAAGAGACAGTAGCTGGTTTGCTGCCATAATCCCCATGCAGAATTCCAACACTAATCACACCAGAGACAATGACGACAACAACAACGAATCTGCCAGTGTTTAATTTGCAAATGCAGCTGGTTCCAAGCACATCGCACAGTACTTCTCTTGCCCTTTCTTCATTCGTAGCCTCCTCCCACCCCCAGGTCCACGAGAGGAGATTCACTGCTGGCGGTTAAATAGCTACTGTCTCTGGCTTCTGTCATGCTGTGCCGCTCCTTTGTAGAAGACGAGGATGCTGGCTTAGTGTCAAAAAGACGCGTGTTTCTTTGCTCGTGCTGATCAGTGTTCCTTTCCTTGTCCAATTCCGGATCGTGGAAGGATTGAAGGATGGCTCGTGGAACTTTCTGGTAGTCCACAGTGTGGAGCAGAGCCTTGCCTTGTTTGAAGTCTCCTCACCAGGCAGAGCAAGCCTGTCCCTGGGTACGTCCCCATGGCGGCAGTGGGGATGCACTGTTGGGCTCTGGGTTCTGGTCCTCCCTTGGTCAAGTAAGAAAGACAGGAGAGAAGCAAGCTTCAGGGAAACTCCTCCTGTCAGTAAAAAAAAAAAAAAAAAAGCATTGACTTCGATTCTCCCTCAACACTGTGAACTCCATCTTACCATCTCCAGTTTATATATGTGGGAAATTGAACTGAAGTGATTTTTGCCCAGAGGCACTTTGGTAAAGCCAAGGTTGAAGCCAGGGTTTCCTGCCACAGCTGTCATTGCACTAAAACCTGTCTAGCTGTGTCTCCTAAGCTGACCGTTGCTCTTTAGCAACATAAAGGAGGTAGAGTATCCCGGTGCTGTCACACCTTGATGTGATATGGCAAAGCCCAATAATGGCATTTTCTCTAATGTATTCGTTACATTTTTTTAATATTATTTATTTTTGAGAGAGAGACCGAGCACGGGTTGGGGAGGGGCAGAGAGAGAAGGAGACACAGAATCGGAAACAGACTCTCGGCTCTGAGCTGTCAGCACGGAGCCCAAGGCAGGGCCCGAACTCGGGAACAGCGAGATCATGACCTGAGCCGAAGTCGGACGCTTTTAACCGACTGAGGCACCCAGGCGCCCTCTGTTCTTTGAAAGCTTTGGTTTTCACTGTCTTCCAAACAGTAGCTACTCAAGCAACCTAACATCTGCTTTGCCAAAGTTGGAAGATAGGGAGGTAGATAAATAGGCAGGCAGTGGACAGACATTTGTAAATTCCTACTGTTAAATAAACAAATATTTTCCTGCCCCCGTATTACAAAGGAGAGCTGATATGCTGTAAATATACTCCTGCTTACGCCATTCTGGACACTATACAAGGCATAGAAGAGAAGAGATGAAATATATCACTGCCCTCGAGGAGCCCAGATGCTATGTGGAGACGGAAAAGCAAAAGCACGATTTTATTACAGAATGATATTCCCGGTGATGGGGATATGTAAGGATATTACTTACATATAAGGATATGTAAGGATATGTAAGGATATGTAAGGCAGGATGGTTCACCCAGATCGAGGGCAAGGTGCCAGGGCTGTGTGTGTCAGAAAAATGATTGTCCAAGGAAGTGATCTTTGACATGAGAGCATGTGGCATTTAGGCACTTAGTTCGAGTAGGTATAAGGCACAGAGTGCACGCAGGGCAGTGTGAGGTAGGAGGATAGAAAGGGAGACTAGAGCCAGGTCACGGAAGGCTTTGTACACTCTGCTAAGGAAGCTGGATTTCATATGGAATGCCAGTGGTAACCATTACAGAATGCTTAGCATTACCATGGGCATGAATGGCATTGCGAGGTCAAGGGCGTCAATAATCTAGGTGGGAGATCACCAGGGTTTGCCTGCGAGAACAGAATACAGGGGCAGATGTGAAAGCTAAGAGTGTAGTTTGGAAAGACTGGGGAATATGTTCAACGTCGCGGGGAGGGAAGCAAGAGTCGTACTTTCTGGCTTGAGTCATCAGATAGAGGTTTAAAACCCCGGGACAGTTAGCTGGCTTTGGCAGGAAGATGCTAAATTCGGTTTTGAGATGTGGGATTTGAAGTGTACAACATCCTGCAAGTGGTCGGCATGCAGGTCTGCAGCTCAGAGAACTGAGCTTGAAGCCATCAGCCTTGCAGTTGGTTAAGATTTGCCAAGAAGGAATGCACTGAATAAAAAAAGTTATCTCAGAGGAGCGGTCCCTTTGTGAATTTTTTGTTTGGAAACCCAGAATCCGAATATAGGTTGAAGATTCCTGATTCAGAAAATGGAACGACTCCTGTGAGGCCACAGTGGTGATTCTAGCCAACTGATGGTCAACCTGCCCATGACATAAACGGCCTTCCTGGTTTTGCCATAGTCTCTCTACTCGGAGGACGAAGCTGTGGGGAGGTGGTGTGGTCTGCGGAAAGAGTGAACGCCTCAGAGATGGAGAGACCCCGAGTTCAGTCTTCATTTCCGACCGATGTGTGACCTTCACACAGTCAACCTGACAAGCCTCAGAGATGACCCGGGGGGCTTATTAGGAAATGGCAGAATCTAGAGCTCCAGCCCAGTGCCTGCCATTTGTTGGACCTCAGTCAACAGGAGGACCACCACTTCCTGAGTAGAAATGCCCCATCAGCTTGCCCGCAGTTGGCCGGATGGCTGTCGGTCTATTTAAAAACTCCCGTGAAATCGACCTGTTGGTGTCACACAAGACAGGCTTTTCGTGCAGATTCTTGATTTTGACAGGTGCTTACTAATCTTCAATCTGGGGGAAGAGTCACTGTTCTGTGAGGTCTGATTTTACTAATTTACTTGCATAGGAAGTTTGTTTAGTACAGAGAGGAATTCCTTTTTTTAGATTGACTAATGCAAGAGAAAGCCTGTAACTTCAACTTCCCCAAAATGTGTCTAAGTTGCAGTCCCTGGGGACTTCTCCTGTTTCAGTGCAGTTACAATGGAGCCTCTATGCGAACAGCATTTCTAAGGAAACGCTTTCTAAATCCTGGATTCTTCTCACTGCTAATTGTGTGCTACTCCTTTGTAAGGCAGGTGGAGGGTCAGGGCAGGGGAGAGGATGCCATGTTTTTATCAACATTATTTTGCAGATTTGTTCACCGCCTCAGAAATAATTGACTGAGAATTATCTCCTGGTACTGGCATTTTGTCAGAAAGCTAAAGGGAGCTCTTACGTGCAAGATATCCCTTCAGTTGGTGGGAATTGTTTGTTTTAAACGCATATTGCAACCCTACTAGACTTGGAGATCAGCTATATCTGTTAAGCAAAAAATCAGTACCTCGGAAAATTAACAGTTGAAAGATCGTGTTTAGCACGTATGTAGTAAGAACATGTAGGGTTCGGGTAAAACACAAATATTTTCTCTTTTTTAATTTCATTTATGTCTTTTGAGGGAAAGAGTGCAAGTGGGGGAGGGGCAGAGAGAGAGGGAGAGAGAGAATCTCAAGCAGGCTCCCTGCTGTCAGCACAGAGCCCAACTCAAGGCTTGACCTCAGGAACCGTGAGATGTGCCCTGAGCCTAAATCAAATCAGATGCTTAACCGACTGAGCCACCCAGACGCCCCGAATATCTTCTCTTTTTAAAGCAGCAATTATAACATTTACTTTCTTTAAACTATACCGAAAAACATTTAAATTTCAATTGGCAGAAATGAATATTTCATTGTACTTACAATTGCACACCTGTTAAAAATGGTCCTAGGCAGAAGCCCCTCCTCATTATTGGCCAAGGTCCTTGCAGCAATTGCCAATAAGGGCTCTCTGCAAATCCAAGAGAATATGTGAAACTTTATATCTGAGGCAAGACACAAATGGATTCTGTAAAACTATTTTTCGTGATAACGGCAAACAAGATGAAGCTATCCCTGTTCTCAAGGAGCTTCGAGTTCAGGGAAGCCCAGAGGAGGGGGGTGGAGTCGAGCACGGGTGCTGCCCAGAAATTTGAGGGTGACTCACACACTGATGGAAAAATTAACAAGGCTCAGCAGAACTGCCTGGGGTGGGCTTTGGAGAAGAGTGATCTAAGCAGCAGTATAGTAAACGAGCCTCTGAGTGATAGAAGTTATCAGCTGAGGAAAATATAGCCTAAGGAGATAAATGAATGTCATAAACTCGGTGACACACATCCTTCACACTGGTCACTCGCTTGAACGCTTATTAAGCAACGACCGTGCTACGCGGAAACATGATTTTAGGCGCTTAAAATAGAATTGTAACGAGGACGGACAGTTGTTGCCCCACTGAAGTTAACGGTCCAGAGGGGGAAAAAAAAAAGCTGGAAGTGAGCAGCCCTTGCCTGGTTAAAAGAAATATGAAACACGCATAAAATGGAATATTAGGACAGTTTAAAAAATAACACAGATGATTAATATAAAAATGTCAACGTATTGTTGAGTGGAGGGGAAAGAGGCTACAAAACACGTATCTGGTTGTACCTGCTTTTCGGGTGTGTGTCCCCCCAATGAAAATGTAAGCCCTGTGGAGAACGGGAGGAACTTTGGACAGTTGAGTCAGTAGGAGGGCAGGAAGGACAGTGGAAGAATTTAACAGCGGTGACTTCTGAAGGATGGAACTGAAGTTTCTTTCTTTTATACGCTTTTCTGATTTGCATGAATTTTCTACACGGGTGTGTGTTATGGTCAGACAAAATAAATTTCTTTTCATAAAAGTGCTTTTTAACACTTCTGTGACATAATGCAGCAACCTTATCACTTATCTTCCGGTTGGCTCATCGATTCTGTCATAACTAATTCTGTCAGTCGGGTCGTTGGAAAGGTTTTGTTCCATGTCAGCCGTGTGCTTGGTCCACATCAAAAAGAAATAGTCAGAAATAGGGTCCTATTTAGAAAACAGAGAGAAAAAGACCCATGAGAAGTTCTCTCTTCCTTCAAAGAGTTTATTATCTGGTGGTATACTTATCTGTCTATTTCCTTATCCATCAAAAGTAGATAGGGCTTTGGGGAGGATTAGAAATAACACCTAAAACATAGTAGGCTCTCAATAATTGTCCCTACCGTCATTCAGTGGGTTACAGAGCATACATCAGAGGTTGGAAAACATAAAACAAAACAAACAAACAAAAAACGAAAAACCCTAAAATCTTGACAGAGGAATTAATTGCCTTGGCCAGGAGAGAGAAAGGGGAGGCATGCCAGCAGACGATAGACACAGCTATTGCCTGTGAAAGGGGAGTAGAGGCCCGGCACAGAGTGTGCGGTGGGCTGCAAGGGGTAAACAGGCGGGCATGGCCCTGGATAGCCAAGGTTAAGGTCATTATAGAGGCCCTTGAATGCCCAGCTTCATTGGAATCTATTGTTTCCCGTTTCATTTTTCCCAAGTACGGATTGACCACCTTCTGGCTAAGAGGCAGAGACGGACAGAAACAGAAGTGAAACGTATTACCCGCTTCCAAGAAATTGATATTGCATGTTGGAAATTGTATTTTCAGGTAGAGCAAAACCTACGTTGAGAAAAATGTTCTGAAGGTGAAGGTTGAAAACAGAGTCCCAGCAGTATGATGAATTCCATTTCATATTCTCAAAGCTCTGTAAGAATTCTAGTTCATTCCCTGGGAGAAAATTGTAGTGACCCTCCCCTGCACCCACCGCTCTCTCCAGCCCTGTGATGTCTATCGGCCCTTACTGGCAATATGTGTATCTGCTTTATTTTTGAATGCTTGGTGCCTGGTATGATCCCTGGTGTATAAATAGGCCATCAGTCATTAGTTGAATGTGTGACAACCTGAACAAAAGAACAGAGAATGTGTGTCCCATATATTTTCTAGAGATATTTCCACAATTAATATATAACATAACATAAATGCTATATTCACGGTATATAATATTTTCTTGAATACAACCAGATTTATAACGAACAACCAAAACATGATTATCTGGTACTTTAAATATTCATGGAAAAAGAAAGGGCTGGTTTTCTAGGGAGTGAGAGTATGAGTAAGGATGAAAATTTTCCTTAGTTTTCCTTTCAGGCCCCCACTCCTCCCCCTCCCGCATTGACACCCAGTGGGTGGGGCATACCAGAGCTCCCCATGCTTGAGGAAACCACAATCAGATAGAACAGTTCACACCAAAGTAATGAGGCTTAAATAATTTAGTCCTAATCTGAAGTCTTTGTCTTATAAAAGCACATTCAAAAGGAATGATTTCAGGGGGTAGGATTTCAGATCATAATACTTGAAAGAGAGGAGAGAAGTTTTGAGTAAGAAAGTGCACTTGAGAGGTCCTCACTTCCCCGTGAGAAGCTAACAGGCAAGTGACATGGAACCTTCCAGTAGCTCACAGAACCCTTTTTTTTTTTTTAAGTGCCACTGTCCGCCTCTGCATACTTTTCTCTCCAGAGTCAGTAATAACTCTATGGCAAAAGAAATCGGCTTGGAAAATTTTTATCAACTTACCAACTAAGGATGTTATTCCGAGCTACACATTCCTCTACATGAAATTGAGGAGTTTTTACTACTACAAAAGTATCAGTCCGTATGATGTGTTAAATTAATAAATTGAGCTCTTTTAAACTTTCAAGTTTCACTCCCCACCCTTGCATAAAAGGGTCACTTAAAAAGCCAGTTACGTTCAAGTAACTCTTTAAAAGCTGTCCTGATGTGTGGTTTGCAGTTAAATGAAGATGAATTGATAGGTACAGAATGGTGATAAACTGGAGCTAATATTTCTTGCAAATATTTAATTTTAAAGTAAAAATTGCTCCAGAAAAAAAAAACACTCCTAAAACATGACCTATTTAATATTACAGCTTTTGTTCCTTGTTTGTGTGTGATCAAAACAGACATATTCTGTGTAAATTCAAACTTGTAGTTAAAGGCTTTGTGAATAAATTAGTATATGATTCCCTTTCCTCAAATGGCAAGGAGGACTAAGGAATGTGACTGCAGCAAAGGATAAAAGGGCTCCTAGTTGGAGTATCTTTTCGTGCTTTTGGCCACAAGTTTGGGATAAAAAGAATGATTTTTATGAGCATGTGATTATTCACAGCAAGATGAGGGTTGGTGTCACTATGAAAAATTCTTCTTCAGGAGATGGTCTCAGCAGGAATGATCTAGAAGAAAGGCAACAGGAGTTACAAAGAACACTGTTGCCAGTGACAGATTGTGTTTGCAAAATGATGAGCAAACCCATTGAAAATTGAGAAACAGTTCGGCAGTAAATCCAAGGCTTATTCGTAAGAGAAGTTCTGACTCACCGTTCAAAAGGATGACACTTATGTTAGATATATGCTGTTTTCTTTTTTTAAGTTCTGAAATATTTCGTAGATTAAGTCTGCCTTTAATCTTTTAATACATGAAAAATCACATGATACAATTAAAAATATGGATGATATTTTTAGGATAAAACTGTATAATGCAGTTTAACATTATCAGACACTATTGCACAGTGCTATTTTGTATTTGAAGGTGTGCACCCTTTTCACTGGCTCCCCCACCAATTTGTAAAATAGCTCATCTTCTGACATTAGCTGAATCATAAATGAAGCTTTTAATTCGGGCCTGAGCTTCTTGTGTATAATATCATGTGGTAGGGGTATAGAACGCGCGGGACATAATGAAGAATGGATCTTGCAGCATTCGATATAAAGTATTCACTGTATCCTTAACTTTTTAAAAAGTAATTATGTGTTGAAGTCATTAGACCAAGTGCCACGGATTCCATAGTTATCAGTTAAAGGAACCCATTGATTGCGCGTTGAGCAATTTTAAATTAGCCCGTTTTATTTGTAAAGAGCTTATTTTCAATTCTTTCTGGCTCTCTCTTTTCTGGCCTCGCTTTTTCTCATGCTAACATTGAGAGTAAGAATAGAGACAAATACATTTTATATAATCGTGGGGTAAAGGTATTCATAGTGGGACAGAAGGAGGGAGCTGCAGGGAGAGTGAAGCTGGCATATCAGATTTATTAACACTGCACCACTCGCTAAGAAGGAACTCTTCATGTGATTCCTGATGATGACATCTTATTTTTAACGAGCACATTTGAAAAGAAATTAATCTAGAAAAATATTTAAAAAAAAATTTTTTTTTAACATTTATTTATTTTGGGGACAGAGAGAGACAGAGCATGAACGGGGGAGGGGCAGAGAGAGAGAGGGAGGCCCAGAATCGGAAACAGGCTCCAGGCTCTGAGCCGTCAGCCCAGAGCCCGACGCGGGGCTCGAACTCACGGACCGCGAGATCGTGACCTGAGCTGAAGTCGGACGCTCAACCGACTGAGCCACCCAGGCGCCCCTAGAAAAATATTTTTAAATGTTCTTTTTTAATTTGTTGTTAACCATAAGCTTGAGATTCCTGTAAATTTTTAGGTCGTGATCTGAAATATTTAGCATACCTTTGTACGTCTACAAATAACATTACTTGAGTGCTTCATTTTATCTTTTGCCTTAATATGCCATCTTCAGGCACTTTCAGTAAAGATTTTATTCTCTAAATAGTGTGTGAATATTTATCTAAACAGAACCAGATTGAAATAGTTAATGCCTTCTTACCTTTGTTGAAACTGCTGTAATTCACATCTTGGGTTTCAAATACAAGTACCTAGGTCTCCTAGCAAATGGAAACAGAATTCTAGTAAAATCAATGTCTCATTCTGGTAATCTCTACAAGATATTGTACCATTAAATAGATTAAAATACTGTTTTTATAAGTAAGACACAATAGTTAAAAGCAGTGTGTATCTTTACAAGTTGTGTTTTATTATCAAATCTCAAAATTGGGTGTTAAAATGCCTTATTAGTTTCTGAGATTTGAAATTTGGTCCCTTCCCCCCCCCCACCCCCCGGCTGGCTGCTATTAGTTTTGTCCTCCTGTCAAAACAGATAGAGGGACATTTAGATATTGACTTTTAACATGCATTCGTGCCTATACTATGCTGAGTGCATATTCTAGAGTGAGAATTTAAAGACGAGTTTGTCTGGATATGTTCTAATTCTTTAATGTACATTTCCCAAAATTGGCAAACCAAATGAGGCCAATTTCAAAAAAAAACTCCTTCTCCTGTGCCTTAGCCACAGGTAATCTGCATCCTTTTCTTCTGCAAGGAAGCGTTGTGGTGGGAAAGCGAGGGAAATGGGAGGGTCGTGAGGTGTTCCCCAGACAGGCTTGATAGGTCCAGACCACCTGCACACGCGGGACTGAGGGGCTGCGAATAGCACACCACACCCCGTTTCCACATGGCCATGCTGCAGGCTCGCGTCTAGCCCTTGATGCTGGGCACAAGAGAACAGCAACACTTAAGCTCTTTATTCTGTCGATTTAAAAGTGCAGTGCGGGCTTTGACACACCTTTAGAAAAGCACATTGCAATCACATTATTCCACATCACTAAGTTTAAATACACAGTATGCTGATTGGGCAGCCTCCTTTTTGCAGAGAGAATCGTGCAAGTAAAAACCTGGTGTTTGCAAATTTACTAACTCACAGACAAAATGCCTAACCCACAGAGATGGGTGTACTCAGTGTGATTGTCCATGAATGAGAAACAGCACTCGTCACACCTCTCCCATCCGTTGGCTTATTCCTGGATCGCCCCTTCCCCCTGGACTTCTGAATCACAGAGAATCTCTAGAGATGATCCATTTAACCTCATTTTTTTCCAAAGAAGTTATAAAAATGTCTAGGGAGTCAGGAGTTATTTCCAAAAACCGCTGTGGAAATCACTCCCTTAAAAGCTCTGTCACTCGAATACTGGTCACCCTGTAATGCCACCTGTACGCTTTAGATTTTCTGTTAGAAAGAAAGAGGGTAGTGTGGACAGATCCGCAAAGGGATGGTTTTTTCCCCTTTTTTCTCTCTAAGGTACTCCTGGTCACTTGTCAAGATAAAACTTTCAGACAGTTTGTGTGTTTGTCTCTAAAGTACTGGAAATCCTTCCGTACTCTGTACAGTTAAACATTTTCGTGTTCAGAAATAAGAGGGAAACTTCTTTCTAGTAACTTGTAGGTGTCTATGGTACCGAGCGAGTATCTATACTGTTCAGTGGGGAGGTGGGAGCAGTGGATGTAATTGCCTGATGACAGGAGGGGACAGAGGACCCAAGGATCCTTTCCTCTGCCTTGGCTAACTCCGGCTGGTCGCCATAGGCACGCCAACGCACAGGCACCATGAAAATAGCCCGTTCTCTCGTGTCTCTTTTTTCCTTTCATTTTTCCTTTGTAAAGGAAGGTATTGAAACAATTAGTTGGCAGTGTCGGGTTAGTTTTCTCACGGTAAATTTGGAAAATGGAGTGAACGTAGCCTCGGTCAGCAGAATTTGGGCTTGTATAACTCAACTTCTCCAAAGACGTGTTTGTAACATTTTTACATTGTTCCCTTTCATAATGTGCAGTCTGCCTTAGAGTCTTCTTAGAGTCTATTTATTCAAAGACTGTAGGTTTACTTGGAGTTTATGTTTCTGGTGTCAAGTTCAGAGGTATAGTGCCTCAGCAGGCCGGTTATTACATCACTGCGCTTGGCATAGATAATAAGACCCATTGTAACTGTCTTAATTTTTTTTATTAATTTTCCTAAACTAACTTGAATGGTATGGTGTTTTTTTTTTTTACATAATTATGGCACAAGTGAAAGGCTTGGAGGAAAAGTACAACCACTATGGTATCAAAGCAGAATAAATATTTGCAGAAAAATTCTGCCATAACTTAATATTTTGCATATGAGCCCCTGTACAAAATCTGAGTTATTCCTGGGGCTTGGTCCAAAAGAACATGTCTGTGGCCCGACCCTGGAAGGCCAGAGATGATGACGGATCAGAAAAAGGTCAGTTTGAGTTGCAGTGCCAAAAATAATGACAGAAGGGACCAAAAAGGCAGGATAACAGTGCAACCAGAGTTCTGAAAAGGAATGTGCCTTTGCCGCATGGCTGTTGAGATCGTACCCCATGTGGCTTTCTTCATACTCCCAACACCAGGACTGGTGTTTAGCTGCTTCATGTGTTGGCAGGTTTCCCCAGCCATCCATGTGAGCATTTTATAATCCAGCCCCACGAGTGCTTAGATGTCTGCGAGCTGAGGGCCAGTAGTAACTGAAGCTTCCTAATTTTATTTATCTTACTCCTCTGTGAAGCACACGGGCCATGGAACATAAAGGGAAGCCAGGCAAGGGTAAACTCTGGTCCTTTGGTTGGTGGTGTTTATCTGCAAGATGATTGTAGAAACCTTTTGTGGAGAACGGAGGTTGCAGACTAGCACCTGTGGGCTCCACCCCGTGCCTCTCTGATTGTTACCGTCTGCCTTCATTCACCTCCTCTCCCCTGGTCAGATCCTTGTTCCTGGGCCTCCAGCCTTCTAGCTGTGTCAAAGCCACACTAACACCTACACTCTCACCACCTACTCCCACCCCCTGGCAAAGGCCCAGTTGCCACAGTGGCTCTCCTTCCAAGGTGATTTCAGCCATTTGACGGCCTACTGGTGAGATGAAGGGCCGGGGTTTGTCCCGGGGGACGGAGGACTCCCGTCGGAGCTCCAGGCTGGGAGAGGGGGCCGTGGTGACGGACGCTGGGCACAGTAGGAGTGGGGCAGGAGAAGGGGAGGGTAAGTGTTGGAGCCGCAGTCCCTACACTCCAAACAACCGATAGGCCACGAAGGACCCAGATGGCGGCCACCACGAGGAGTGGACAGTGGTCTGCATCGTGTGAAATTGCGGGGCATGGGAAGAGCCGGCCAGTTGGAGGTCAAAGACGTAGTGTCTCCGCGCTTACGTTATATAACTTCTCTGACTCTTCGTTTTTTGCGTCTGCGAAATGAGTTACGCCGATAAATACTCTTCTGCCTTCACCATAAATCAGCAACACTCATTCAACTCAACAAGAAGGACGAATACTTGTGAGGGAGGGAAACCGTGTGCCCGCCCCCGCAAGAACTCTACGGAATGAGAAGAAAGGACTTACTGAAGTAGGTTGCCTTTACTTTGGGGAAGGAGGAATATACTCAAGTGATACAAAGAATCGAACTAGGACATTCTTTTTTTTTTTTTTTAATTTTTTTTTTTCAACGTTTTTTTATTTATTTTTGGGACAGAGAGAGACAGAGCATGAACGGGCGAGGGGCAGAGAGAGAGGGAGACACAGAATCGGAAACAGGCTCCAGGCTCCGAGCCATCAGCCCAGAGCCCGACGCGGGGCTCGAACTCCCGGACCGCGAGATCGTGACCTGGTTGAAGTCGGACGCTTAACCGACTGCGCCACCCAGGCGCCCCGAACTAGGACATTCTGATAATCAAGTGTCAACAGATTGTGTCTCCTCTCTGTGCGTTAAGATTTCTGAAAAGGGGCAGGCCAACCTCACGTCGCTTTAGCAGTAATCCAAGTTCGGTAATTAATCGTAAAGTGTTCCTAGTGAAGGATAGTCACAATTTTGCCTGGCAGTGGTCCTGGCTCTTGCTTAGAACTTGTGCTCTGTGCGTGTATATGAAAATTGGTCCAATGAAAATGTTTTTTATATATTCCTCTACTCTTGCCTTGATACGGAGCCTTTACGCACAAATGTGGCTGATTTGGACATCCCTTTGGAAAGCCGTGGACAAAAGATGACTCTTTTCCTACCTCTTGATCCCTTGCCAGCTCCCATAGCAATTCTTGAATGTATGGTTTCGAGGGTAACACAAGCCATCTCCAATAGCCTTCCCTTATGGGGACCTGCTTTCTGGCTCCCCAAGAGTTGTCTTGCATGTCTGGAACTATTTCCCAGAGAGAGGGGATAACTTGCCCAATAAGTGCCACCTCCCCCCACCCCGCCTCACCGCCACGCACAAGTTGATGTCTGACATCAACAGTCTGGGATCCCAAAGCTATGTTTTGTTCCTGTTACCCAGCTTCAGTGACTACGAACCGTCTCTGGCAAGTTTGCCCTGTATCTCTTTACCTGGTGCTGTCCCTCCCCGAGCTGGGAAAACAGAATTTGAGTTTTCAGACCTCAGAAGCTCTTCTGGACTAAATAGAATTCAGCCATTCAGCAGGGGGATGGAGGCTCCTTTGAATGTTCCTCAAGGCGGTTCTGCAGCATTTGCTACAACTGTCATTTATCATGTGTGTAGTTAATTAACTTCTGTCTTTCCTGCTGAACTGTACGTGCCTTGAGGGCTGTGGCTGATGACTGCATGCTGCTTCCAAAGCCAACTCCTTGCTGTCACCTGCTAGCCCTTGTAACTCTTCCCGCCTGACCTCCTCCTTGAATGATGGGGTTTGGGGGATGATGGTGGGGTTCAGAGCCGATGGCCAAAGAAAAGAATTCTTGAAGACATCTTTAGTGCAAAAAGATGATTTTGTTAAAGCACAGAGATAGGACCCGTGGGCAGGAAGAGCGGCACAGGGGTTGTGACGGGTAACTGATTATATACCTTCAGGTTGGGAGGGGGTTAGGGATAAAGTAAGTCTCTAAGGTATTTTGGAAGCAAGGTTTTCAGGACCTTAAAGGGGGTACCTATTGTTAGGAAAACATCATTTATTACTGTTTAGTAAAACTTCAGTCATGAGACCCTTCAGATGTATATCAGGGGGCCATAAGCCTAGAGTGTGATTACCGACATATATCTTAGGGGAGGTGGGTAGAGATAAAGGAAATTTCCAAAGGAATTTTTTAAAAAATAGTTTTAATGTTTATTTATTATTGAGAGACAGACACAGAATGTGAGCAGGGGAGGGGTAGAGAGGGGGGAGACATAGAATCTGAAGCAGGCTCCAGACTCTGAGCTGTCGGCACAGAGCGCGACACGGGGCTCGAACTCACAAACTGCAAGATCATGCCCTGAGCCAAAGTCCATCACTTAACCAACTGAGCCAGCCAGGCACCCCTCCAAAGGAATTTTTCTGTGTCTGAGGAGACTCACAGGATCCAGGGGGGTCAGGATGCTGTTAAGCCAAGATTCCCTTTTGCCCGTAGCAAAGTGTTCTCATTGAGGCAGCTGAGCTCCTAGAGGGAGGTCACTCTGCCTGTTTCAAGGACTTGTCACGGGGCTGTAGGCAGTAAGGGAACTTAATTTTTCATTTGCCTTTGTTTCCCACATAACCTGATTGCTTTACCCCCTTACACTCAAACCCCCTTACATCTTCATAAGGGTGATGTTAGGGCTCCGGGAGATAGACTATAGGTTTCTATAGTCTATAGAGATTAGTCTATGGGTAAGGTTGCCTTTTTCTTGCCGTTAACTAAGTTTTCTGTAAACTGAAGGAGACCCCTGTCCTGCATGACTGTGATCTCTATCAGTCAGCCATTCGCTTTTGTCCTTTTCCCTGTTCTTGGGCAGCCGGGAGCGTCTGAGGAATATCACACATATCCCGCCTGGGAGGAAGGGGTGCGGTGCTAGCTTATACTTTGCCCTCAGCGTGCGTTATGCTCCCTCATCACTTGTGCCTTCCTCCTGCCACGTCCTCCAGCACACCAGGGTTCTGCTGCCTCGGGGCCTTTGAACATGCTCTTTCCTTGGCCTGCAAGGCCATTCCGGAGACCCCACACGGCACTGCATCATTCCCTTGCCTGCTCTACTTTTTCTCCTTAGCAGTTATCACCGTCTGACACATTGTACATTTTGCATATTTACTGGTTTGGGTGTCTCCCCCACTACGATGTTAGTTCCAAGATGGTACGGACTTTTGTCTGTTAAATGTTGTGCCCTTAGCATCTGGAATAGCGCTAGAACATAGTAGCCCCTTTATAAATAATAGGACACATGAATGAATAAATGACGATCTTTCTAAGCTAAGGCACCCAGTAGCCGGCTCAGATGAGTGTTGAGTGCAAAATCTACGAGAGGTCATGAGAATTGCTACCTTCTCCCCAAATGAGGCCCCCCGCGAGATACCCCAACACAACAGGGGTACCTTGGGCACCTGCAACCTCAACAGGACAGATTAATGCGTATGTGCTCAGCTGGCTGAAGTGGCAGTAACGTCCCTTAGACTTGTGAATGCTGGCCACAGACTTGGATTCAGTAATGACTCCGATGCTCTAAAACCCTACCATATACATTTTGGAAGTTTATTTCAAAAAATACATTTTTTTTTTTTAGCACATCCAGTCTTTTTGGGGTAAAAGCTTATTTTCCCATGGAATTCTTTATGCTCAGCACTCTGTGTACTAAGCAGTAAACTAGGGTTCTTAGGAATATATCTTGGTACCCGGAAATAATGGGAAGCTTCCTTTCTTGTTTTCTGTGTCTATAGATCCTTCCAGGGGGCTTTTAATGTTGTGGTGGTGTTTCGGTAGGTCCAGAACCCCTGCTCCCCTCCTTCAAATAACTAATTTTCTGAGTTTCAAACAAATTTAGAAACTAAAAAACAACTAAGTCCAGAACGGAAAAAAGAAAAGCTAAAATTAGGCTCTTAAGCAAAAAGCTAGATGGCTTCCAGAAAGTGGGGGGAGGGGAGTCTCATCGTAATGGGGGAGGGGAAGAAGAATTTCAGACGTTGGAATGGGGGGCGCTGCAGTTTCTGATTTGAGAGTGGGTGCACTTAGAAAGCTTCACACATTCCACGTATATTAAGATATTTCCGTATTTTTATATTCTCCATTCTTTGAGAAATTAAAATTTGTAATAGGTAAGCATCAAGATAGTAATAGCAATAGCACAATTTTTCATCAAAATAAAAACATACAGAGCATATTTCCCCAAATATTTCTACAATTATGTAGAAGCTCATACAAAGACTTACAGATATTTACCTGTACGTCTTATATATACCTTATCGATACAAAGTTCGTGCAGTAAGGTATTTTTCTGTTGTTAAGTGAAATGAACAATTCGCAAAACATATTTTACAGGGACATGTTAATGATTTCTTTCTCTCCCTGGGGGTGCTAATGAGGCCCTTTAAAAAAAAACCGCTCCTGATGTTTGCCTCTGTTTCCATTAAAATCATTCTACAAAAAACCCTCCTGATAAAGAATGAAGATTTCCTTGTTGCCACCACACTGGAGTTGATCAGATCTCTGTGAAGCGAGTTTAGTGGCTGCAGGTAGAAGCTTGGAGCTGTTGACACTCAGTTAGAGCTAGCCAAGATACTGAACAGCAGTTCAGATGAGGGCCTCAGCCCCGGGAACAAAAAGACCTGGATAAAGCTGGCGGGAGAAAACAAATACAGGATGTGGGGGGACAATAGCCACAGTGGAGTCATTAACAGTCACTGGAAGATAACTGACTTCTCCATGGTCATGGAGATTTACAACTGCTTGCAATTAAGAAAAGCCTCTTAACGCCCTGCCTTTGGAAGGAATTCTTCCCGCCCCTAGAGTTAACTAACTTTAAGTCAGCTTTGATTCCTTGAATTAAATCCTTTATAAGGTGGCCTTTTCCCTTGTACTCACTCACCTTCAACCTCCTGTCTTCTCCCCAAAGAGAAAAATCCTCCACCGTGGCATTCAGGCTTTGGGGTTTTTCTGGTTTTGTTTTGTTTTTGTTTTTGTTTTGGGTGGGGGGGGGCTACACTTTTTGGTTTTGCTTTTTTTGTTTGTTTTGTACACTCACCGTGCACCCTAAAAGAGTTGTTTACCAACAACACAGAAAACATGTATTTCTGGCTAGATAAATGGCAGAAATGTCTACCCGTGATTTCGTCACTCTTTAAACCCGGGATGAGTACAGGGTTGAAAAAACACTACTATCATTTATCTTCTGAAATATGATTGAATTAATAACTCTGAGGAGTCCCCAAACATGTATTCCAGGAATGACCTGTTTTTTAAATGTTAAATTCACAGTCCACATGTGAGGCCTCCTGGACTTGCTTTTCCTCTTTCTTATCTGAGGTTATGGACCTCGGGAGAGCAGAGGGGGGTTACAAGGTCAAAGTCTTTTCCTCCTTGAAACTTGCTGCTTGCTGGGAGAGGGTTGCCTGGAAAATAGATGCTTTGGAGAAGGGGTTGGGGGGTCAGGATTTTAATTCTGTTAAGCAACAGCTGGTTTGAGTTTCTTTCCACTTCTATCTCCTGCCCCCTTCCTCACAAATCCGTGGAGAGAAAAGAATTTGTTCAGAAGGGACCCGCAACATAAAAATACACCTTGTCTTACTGTGGCACTTGATGTATGTCATCATTGTTCCAAACTGAACGTCAAGCACTATAGGGACAGGCTAGATTTTATCAAGTTAAATAGGAAATACAACCAGAGCTTTAATCAGAAGAACCTTTTAAAATACAGGATACATGCCTGGAGATCTTTTAATAATATTTTTAAACTCACACTTTTAATGACAAGAAGTATAATAAAGGCCTCTGGGGTATTTGGAGCCTGACTGCAAAGAATCGTAACTGAAATAGTAAAGCATTGCCCGCTGTGGGTGACTTGTTTCTGGAGGGGAGACCTTGTTGTCGGCCTCCAAATTCGTACGCCTTCCTTTGGCAACAAATGTTAATTATTGAGTGTCTGCTTTTCACTGGACTGTGCTAGGGACTGGGGATGTAGCCATAAGATGTAGGGGTTCGTGGATGCAGACAGGTGCATGAACATCAACTCAGTCTAGTGGAGCTTTAGCTCAAAATCACAGCCTCCTATTCTAAACAGTTTACACGCGGTTTGGGCTTTAAGCATCAGGTCTGTTCAAATAACATTATTCTATAATAAATTAATAAATCCAACACTTATATAATAATAAAACAGTAAAAAAAACCATGCAAACTACCACATGGTTTGATTGTTTTTATTTGGGTTTTTAAGTCTCCCATGCTTTCTTCCTCCTACGCACACACGCATGCACACACACACACACACACACACACACACACACAGAATAAAACTCACATCTCTCAAATCAATGGTAAACCAGTACCAGATTTTTTCGTCTGGGCTCCTCAGTGCACTGGCCTCAGGCTCTGTTGGTGTGTGGCTCAACAGCAATCAGAGGTCATAATTTCATTGGCAGTTAGCATCAGGTTTAATTTTTCTAGCATGTTACATTTACCGACGTGTCTGGTTTCAGTTATGCTCAGGCACTGACTGAATCAGCTTTGAGCAGCATGATGTCTTCAGGTACCGGAGGTTTATGGAACACACATGCTAATTGTTTTCAATCCCTTTCCTTTCTAAACACAAGAATATATTTTCTGAAGCTGAGTAACAGTAGTCCTTAATGGCATTGCTCATTTTTTTATGTCAAGAGAGGGCCTGGAGTAGGTAAAAATATCAGCTTTTCACAAGACTGACACCTACTGATTGACATTGTTGAGAGACGGACCAATTAAAGTTGTGGGGTCTTTTTAAACAGCTGTGTGTGGTTTTGCAAAAGAAAAAAAAAAGGTGCTTCTCGAAAATGAACACGTATCATTTTTAATTGCATTTTAGGAATGTGACCAAGTTCATATAGATGATGTGTCTTCAGATGATAATGGGCAAGACCTGAGGTGAGCATGTTGAAATGTGAAGTGATTTTCTTCATTTTACAGTTCAATTGCTAGGCTAATTAAGATGAACTTTCTGTCTGGTTAACTTTGGGCTTTTCTTGCATCTAAATAGCACATATAACTTTGGAACAGATGGCTTTCCTGCTGCAGCAACCAGTGCAAACTTGTGCTTGGCAACTGGTGTGCGGGGTGGTGTAGACTGGATGAGAAAGTTGGCTTTCCGCTACAGACGAGTAAAAGAGATCTACAATACCTACAAAAATAATGTTGGAGGCAAGTAGCTACCACCAATATCTTACTGGATTATTACGCTAGTCTGGCTAAAATTCTCAAAGTACGACTCACTTTCACATCACACTTTTTGGGATGTAATAGCTTTTTTGGAGCAGTTTCATCTAACCCGGTGATTATCGTGCTGTGATTTAGTGACAGGAATATTCTCCTTCAGTGGGGTAGATGTTTGTGTTAGTTCTCATCTTTTGATTGTGCTTCAGAATGACGTTATACATACAAGGGAATATGTTGACTTAATGAAAAGTTTAGGGGTGGTGGCGTTTTGCAGCATGGCTAAATCTACATGCTCTAAAGACGACATCCGGAATCTCTTGCCTGTTCTTTCCTTAGGAGTTATTCTAGGTCAGTCCCTCCCAAAAGGTGGCATAGGTGACCACTGATAGATCCACGTTTCTATTCTATGAGCTTAGCACCTCTGTTGGGTGGAAATAGATCTTTCCCAATAGATTCGGCAAAGGTTCCCAGACTCACTTGCACTGGCCAAGCCATGGTCATACACCTACCCTGGGAGCCAGAGGGGGGTTGGCTCTGCCCAAACTCCACGGTTAGAGGAATGGTGTGAGCAGACTCCTCAAAAAGAGATGACTTCTATAACCAGGGCAATGCAAGCTAGAAATGCAAAATCAGTAGGTGTTCCCTACAGTGCTAAACAAGTAGGTGTCCAGTGGAGGCTCATGTGTGAAAAATTACTTCACATACCACAAAGCCTCAAGAAGATATTAGGAGTTGTATTAAATGTTGATTATTTATAACGCTGAATAGGAACTTTGGTAAGGAGGGAATTCGTGTGCTTTTAAATCCACAGGTCTGCTTGGTCCCACCAAGAGGGAAGCCTGGCTGCAGCTGAGGGCTGAGATTGAAGCCCTGACGGACTCCTGGTTGACACTGGCCCTGAAAGCACTCACGCTCATTCACTCCAGGTAGGCTGCTGTCCCCAAGTCACCCCGTGGTGCTGTTGCTGGAAAACAGCCTTTGCTCTTGTTTGTCCATTTTGGAAATTCATTTTCAACAGTCTTTTTTTTTCTTCCTTTCTTTTTTTTTCTTTT
>NW_024412406.1:13393507-13457912 GCF_014898765.1 Herpailurus yagouaroundi
TTTTTTTTTTTTTTTTTTTTTTTTTTTTTTTTTTTTTTTTACTTTCTGTTCTCATAGGACGAATTGTGTGAATATTTTAGTAACAACTACTCAGCTTATCCCAGCATTGGCGAAAGTCCTGCTATATGGATTAGGAATTGTATTTCCAATAGAAAATATTTACAGTGCAACAAAAATAGGTGAGCTGCTTTTGTTTTGTTTTACAATCAACTCTTCTCCTTCAGGCTAGCAAAAATGAAAGGCAATATTTGAGACTTTTTCATAGTACTAGATGTCAAAAAATCAGAAGAATTTAATTTTATTATGTCAGAACTGGCGTTAGACATCAAGTGAAATAAAAGCCATAACTCATGCAGCTTCATTCAAGACATTTTACTTTACTGACTAACATTAAGACCTATGCCTTTTACACCTGGGTGGCTCAGTGTTAGGCATCCGACTTTGGCTCAGGCCGTGATCTTGTGGTTCATGAGTTCGAGTCCTGCATCAGGCTCTGTGCTGACTGCTCAGAGCCTGGAGCTTGCTTTGCATTCTGTGTCTCTGTCTCTTTCTGCCCCTCCCCCACTCATGCTCTCTCTTTTTCTGTCTCTCTCAAAAATAAGCATTTAAAAAGACCTACACCTTTTATCTATAGTCAATTTAGCATCAATTCTAGATTATTGTCTTATTTTTCTTTTTAACTGACATCAACAAAAATATCTAATATGCTAAAACAAATAGTAGTATAGAGATGCACAAAGTAGAAGTGAAACAACTCTAATAATAGCTTTCTTTAAACTGTTATCACTAGAACTATTTTTTTTGCTTTATTTTAATTCAACATGTATAAACAGTTGGGTTCCCATTTTTGTCATGGGGATACTGAAAAAAAAAATTAAGTTCTTGAAAGAAGGAATCATAATTGGGAAAGAAGAGTAATGTGACATTTCATGAGAATAGAAACCAAAGCAGAATAAAAGTGAGATAAAAAGAAGACATGACTTCTGTTCTTACAGAATTCACCATCTAGCAGGGGAAGCAGACATCTAAATAACTGTAATAGGACAAAGCGGTATGTAAATGAGCCTTTATCACATATTTAGTAGATGCCCAGAGCTGTTCTAAGCATTTTCCATATTAAAATCAAACTTTGCAACCTTTCCATTTTACAAATGAGGAAACTAAATCTCAGAGACTTAATTGTCCAAGTTGATAGCCAGTAAAGACAAGAGTCAAACTAGTCTGATTCCAGGGTCCAGACTCCTTTCCATACCCTACGGAGTTCAACCACTAAATGCCTGAATTTCCACTTGAATGAAGAAACATTTACTCCCACCCAAGAGGGGGAAGAGGGCAAGTGTCCATGAAAATTAAAAGGAAGAAATGGCATTGGAGCTGGATATAGAAGGCTAACTAAGAGTTTTGTAGGCAGATGTGCTAGTGAGAGGAAATAGAGACATTGAAGTGTGTTCCCTGCTGAGGGACTTGTCCAGTAGTCGTGGGTCCAGGGAAGCTGATTCTGGAAACGTAGACTTAGGTCTAGTCCTAGGTGGCCTTGTTTACCACCCTAATGAGATGTTATTTTAGTGAGTTCTGGGATGGAGGATGAGGATCCTAGTAGGTGGGAAGAAAGTTTTTGTGGCTGCTCAACTGTATCTAAAGAAAAAAGAGTAAAAATGGAATCTCATTTTCCATCTGACTACACTTTTATACTTCCTGTACTTTTCCTTACTAGCATTTACTAAATTATTGTTAAAGAATTACTTTTATAATTGTTCATAGTTGGATCTTTCCTATAAGAGTGTAGTGTCTTGATAACTAAACCTGTTGCTCACCATTGTAGCTATGGTGCCCAGCACATAGTAGGTACTCAATAAATGCTTGTTGAACAAAATGAATAATAAACAGTTGTTTATTCTGAAGAAGGCTGACACAGAGGTTTCTTTTAAACACCCAGGTCAGTAATGACACTGTTAACTGATAGGGGGAAATCAGGTTTGATAGTAAAGATTATGAAGAGCCGGTGGGATATTCAGATAGCCTTGTCCAATGGAAATAGCTGGAGGTGGAGAATGACTGATGCCTCCTGCTAGAAAATACTTATAAAGAAAAAGGAATGTACCAAATAGAATTCCTCGTAGCCCAGTGTAACCAAAATGTTTGATTGTTTGCATGTCCATAAAAATAACAGTTTACATTAAGTCAGGTGTTTATGTTCTCCATAACAATAGAGAGGAATCATACCGTGTTTTGTAAACAGTGGTCCATGGTAAACGTTTACCAGCACAGGAAAGAACGATTTCCAAAGAAGCCTATAGAACAGAAGGGATAGTACTTAACTTCCCACAAGGAAAGAACAAGTAGTTTATTACCTGTCATGCACATTGAACTCCATTCCCAAATAATTTAAACAATTTGAAAATATTAGGATGACAGAAAATTATAATAGCAAGTACATATCAAGTATTTTTAAATGGGCATTTTGTTTGTGATCTTGAACTTTAATTTTTATCAATACAAAATAAAAAATTAGAATTAAAAAGTGGTGGCAGAAATTACCTCAACCTTAGAGGTAGAATTGCTTTCCTGGGGTATTTTTAACAAGCAAAGTAGAGATTGAAACTCTGGTAGTTTTGCTAATTTTGCCATCAGAAGAGATACAATTTGGGAGTCAATGCAGAAAACCCAGGAGTTTTCCTTGTAGGCAAATGGCAGTCATTGGAGGAGAGGACTGGTATCTCATTTTAGCAGAGCTGTGACATTCTTTCAGACAAAATGGATTCATCAAAATAAGAAACTCCATGTAGGAGCTCCAGTTAACTTCTAAAAGTCAGCTTCGGTTTCTTAGTCTTTATTATGGAAGACGTCTATATGACCCAGAATTCACAGCGAAGCCTAGAGGAGACAGGGTACAGGCGAGAAATTTTTTTGTCCGATACAGCTTTACCTTGAAATAACATTGAGTTTAATTACCTTCCCTTTCCCATGAAAAGGCAACTTGGCAAAAACACATAAACATTTCCCTCTAAGGAGGAAAAAAGTTTCATGACATCTAAGTTTTGGGTTGTATATTTTTGCAGTGAAAGCTACACTTTGTATTTGTTTCTCAAAGTGATTTAATATTTCACAGTTTAGTGGGCAACCAAAGAAGCATTGAAATTACATCCTTTGAATAAAGCTGGCCCGATTTCGTCCTGTCAGATGCAAACCAGAGATTTTAGTGCAAAATACAAATATAAAGCAGACATTTGTTTAAGCAAACAAGCAATTTGTTCGTGAGTATATCTGATCCTTATTTGAAAGAGATGCGGGCCTGCTCAGCCATTTACATTTGAAAACTATAAACTGTCCCATTGTCCATGAAAATGACCTTATTGGCAGCCTGGGACTTGGAACACCAGTTTCTTCTCTAAGCAGCAACAATGGATGCATTAACTGCAAGGATGTGCCTTCAGAGAGACCAAATGAAGTCTTGACATGGGAAAGATAATAGATAGATAAAGGTATTCTGTTACCTTTATCCCGCTTGTCTTCCAGGAAAGGGCTTTATTGGACATCAGATGCCTGGGTAGGGTGGGCATGATCTCTGTAGTGCCCCAAATTACCTGACATTTGTTTCAGAAACAGTTTTACCGGAATACTTCAAGTAAACACATTAGGCTTGGCGAGGGGAGGATGGAGTTGGGAATCCCAACTTGAAAATGAAGGAAGAAATGAATTCCACTGTTTGATTTCTCTTACTATAACAAAACCAGTCTCAGGGTGGTAGTTGTTTTTTGTTGTTGTTTTCTTGGGTTTTTTTTTTCTTTTTTCTCATCCTTCTCAATAGACGTTGGATAAGATATTATTTTCAGAGTTTAGTCTATCGTGAAACATTTTTTAAAATCCAGTTCAAATTTGTTGCCAGAATCAAATGCCTTTGTCAAGTCTTGGCTCATAGGAAAAAAAGTACTGCTGTAAAACAGTATTTTCTCCCAAATATACCGTGATCAACTAGACCCTGCTTTTTAATAAATGAGTTCTTAAGAAAAAAAATATCACAAATTGACCATTTCCAAAGGACAGAACACCACATGGATAATTTGCGGTTTCTGGTTTACTGTGCTGTTCCCCGTTCTACCCAAATGGCATCCAAAAGCACTCTTTTCCCGTTTGTGCAAGTAGGATAGAGTGGAATCAGGAGCATAAAGGAAGCTTTCGTGTAAAAAGTTCAAGCACTATCGTGCTGAGTTACCCCAACTTTCCATTTTTTATCATCTATTTTTGTTCATCAGGCAAGGAAAGCTGTTTTGAGAGGATAATTCAAAGGTTTGGAAGAAAAGTGGTGTACGTTGTTATAGGAGATGGTGTGGAAGAAGAACAAGGGGCAAAAAAGGTGAGTGTTCATCGATGGGGTTTTTACACCATTTAATTTTTTAGTCCTCAAACTGCTCATTCCTGGATCACTTAAACACGTTCAGTGTCTCTGAAACAAATTACAAACGTGTTCAGAACTGTAAGCAGTGAAAAAGGACAGTAGAATTAAATAAATATGATCTTTTTGAAGAGTGCCCTGTACAAACGCAAAGGTCATGGATGGTTGGTCTTCATAGAACATAGACTTTTAAGCAGAAAGGAAGGTTTAGTGCTGTAGCCGCCACCCGAGATGACGCACTTGTGGTGTCCATGTGAGCATATCCCGTTTGGCCGTGGTGGCAGACATTGCCAAGTGATTAAAATCTGCCTGAGCCTGGATCCAGCCTAAGAACCTTCCAGATATTACTTCAGAAAGCCTCTACCGGTTAGTCGGAGCTGGCTTGCCAAACCATTTGCTGTCCTAGAGTACAGTGTCTTCCTTTTATCACAAGGTGAGCACCTCACCTCCGTTGGGACACTTGGAGAAGAGGAGAGGGGTGGGTCCAACCGTGGGTCCCTCGACTCCCAGTTTGTGCATCATACGTCTTTCTATCCTTCTGCATCCCTGCAAGTGTAATTCTGCCGTTTCCCTTAGCAAAAGCTTTCTCGTTAATGTCTTTCGTTGCATTTCAAAGAGAGCAGAGGAAGAGGGGACCACATTTCTTCACTCAGGGACCACTCAGGGTCTTTAGTCTCGTACAGCCCACCTGTGCAATCTTCCTCACCCCAGCACTTGACATTGCGGCCCCTTCAGCCATGCCTAGCTCTTCCTCCGGGCTTTTGCCTCTACTTGGAATGATCTTTTCCCCAGTGCCCTACTATTGCTGGCTTAATCGTTTTTCAAAATCCAGTTCGTGTACCACCATTTCTATTCCCCTTGTTTGTAAGAGCTTAATTATAGTAGTTCTCACTCACACTGTAATTGGAAAAGCTGTTGTAAATAGCTTGGATTCTAGAGCAGACAGCCTGCCTTTGAGTTACAGCTCCACTGCTTACCAGTTTTCTGACTTTGAGAATTATGTACCCCTCCTCTTTTTCTTTCCTTTTCTATAAATGGCAGTCATAACAGCATCTAGCTCCTTTGGCTGTGTTAAGGATTAGATTTAGTTAAGACGTGAAAGCCGTAAGACAGCCTGATACGTATAAAGTGTGCAACAGAAGGTAGCGGTGTTAGTAAGTAGTTATGGATATGCCTGTTGCAGCAGTAAAATGGGAGCTCAAGAGGTAGGGATCTTATTCTGCTTAGCCTGTTGCTTGAGAATTTGTTTTCAAAACTTTTTTTACAACTCTCTACATCTTGACGCATAGTCTCTAAATATTTTTTTTTAATTGAAGAGATTTAAATTAAATTGAAGAATATATTTAATTAAGTATTTTACAAGGTTAACCAATGCAGCTGTTTCCCCTTCCTTTCCCCCACACACTCACTGATAGACATCACTACACAATTCCACAACGGATGCAACAATTCATCTCTTCTGAAGTATTCCAGTATGCAGTGGAAGCGATGCAGAAAGTCACCAGCATATAGACGCAGCATTCAGCATGACGCATGGCCAGCCTTCTTATAGAGTCTGAAGATGATTTAATTCACCTTCAGTGCCTCTGAATTCTAACAAAACCGTAGAAAGTGACCCGAATTCTGTAAATGATGGCTTATTTCAGTTATACCCATTGATGCACAGTTGTGTGCCCGGGATTACGCACCCCCTGAGTGGGATTGGTGCGGATGGAAACCCACACGCAATTCAGATCCAACAGAGGTTTGCCGAGCTGCACGTGCAATGTAACGGCTCGTTCTGACATTCCAGGTTCACCGGTGGGCAACCACCATGATGGTTACGTACATCTGTCGGCCCTTCAAGGCTGTTTTCATAAAAGGAAATTTTCCCCAGACTAAATTAGAATACCCCAAACTCAACCCTGGAGAGTTAAAGAGAGGTTTGATGGGAATCCAGACTTTAGGTCTTTTTAGCAAAGCCTCTGGAATCCCCACGCCGTTCCTAGACAGGACCTCCTCGTGGCTAGTGGGATAGTCAGGAGTGTCAAAGTGGAAAGCAGCATTTCATGGCCCCGCGGCCCAGGGCCAAAGATGTGAATCTGCACCCCGCCCCCCCCCCTCCAAGACTGGTCCTTCTTCCTCTACCAGTCACCAAAAAGTTTTAATTTTAAGAGAAGGTTGCCAAAACATGGCTTGCTAGCTTGTGGTAGACCGAAAGATGCTTGTAAAAGTGGTGACTTAGAGCACCGTGGAATCCCGTGGGTCCTAGCAAGGCTTCTTGGGGTGAGTCCCTTGCTAAACCTTTCAGAGTAGCAGGTTTCTTAGATGTTCATCACGGGTGAGCATAACGTGGAAAAAGTAAAGGAATTCTCAGTTTAATGTTACAACTGGAAGTATTACAGTAATAGGGCTAAGAGTATTTGTTCTCTCTGCAGAACAGTTAAAACTGTTTCCACTGTTTATCTTTGAACGTGTTGTTATTTTTACTTGGGACAAACACACCTGTGCCGAAAAGAATTAGGCAGCTGCCCGTGAAGAACAGGCTCTTTGAATTTTTTGACTGTGAATGAATATTCTTAGCTTCAGTTTTCTGTTTTGATTTTGTGGGATGAGTGTAATGTGGTAAGGGTCCAATACTATCTGTTGTGAACAAACTCTTGGCACCTTGAGACCCGCCAGTGTGGGAATTCTAACAAAACCGTGACCACGAGTTTCAAGACTGTTTATGTGTATTATGTACAAGGCATGGATTTTTCAGAAGGTTCAGATTCCTGATAGCCTTGCATAAAATTCAGATGTCATCAATCCTCCCCAGTGACAAATCTGACTATTCCTGTCTTATATTCTGTCTAACCTTATTCGGTTAACTAGTATTTATAGTAGTACTTTGTGGGGTGCCTGGGTGGCTCAGTTGGTTGAGCGTCCAGCTTCGGCTCAGGTCATGATCTCATGGTTTATGAGTTCGAGCCCCACGTCTGGCTCTGTGATGACAGCTTGGATCCTGGAGCCTGCTTGGATTCTGTGTCTCCCTCTCTCTCTGCCCCTCCCTCGCTTGCACTCAGTCTCTCTCTCTCAAAAATAAATAAACATGAAAAAAAATTAAAAAGAAATAAGATGGTTATCCATGCTGTAGAAAGATTAATAATCATAATGGTAAAAGAATTACTCTCAATTATAAAGCCCTTATTATGTCCCAGACTCACTCTCAGGCACTTCCTATCCATTATTTCATTAAATCCTCACCATCATTCTGTGAGGAAGGAGTCCTTAGACCCACTTTATATATGAGAAAACCAAGGTTCAGGAAAGTAAATAATCTGGCCAAGATCACAGAACTTGGGAGTAGCCAAACTAGGACCGTGAGATGTGGCCCAAAGTCCCTTTAGATTAAAAACTTTATTTACATATCTTAAATATGATTTGATTCACAAAAAAAGAATTTTCATGCTTATTTTTTAAATTATTAGAATAAAGTATGCCATGTTTGCTTTTTTTTCCCCCTTTCAGGAGGCAGATAGAACCATGTTCTCTTTCTCCCAGGTTTTCTTCAAATTTTAAGAAAAAATCAATTCTGATATAGTTTGTGAGCATTCTAGATTATTAAATAAAATAGTGAAACTCTGTGAGTTTCAGTCATAAAATGTTTTGCAAAATCAAACCATTTTGCAGTTCTTCTAGATCAATTCTGACCATTTAGCTTGTCTCTCTTAGTTTTCTAAGTCCTTTTAAAAATCCAATACAGGGGCGCCTGGGTGGCGCAGTCGGTTAAGCGTCCGACTTCAGCCAGGTCACGATCTCGTGCTCCGTGAGTTCGAGCCCCGCGTCAGGCTCTGGGCTGATGGCTCGGAGCCTGGAGCCTGTTTCCGATTCTGTGTCTCCCTCTCTGCCCCTCCCCTGCTCATGCTCTGTCTGTCTCTGTCCCAAAAATAAATAAAAAACGTTGAAAAAAAAATTAAAAAAAAAATCCAATACATCTCTCTAAATAATGTTCTTTTGCTTGAGGTAGTTCCTTTTTTCAAGCTCAGAAATGAAACCAGTAAGTATTCTGCCCGTTGCCGGTTTCCTGGTGGTCAATTGAAGTCTGAAGTCTGTTCTGTCACCTTTGTTCTCTTTGCCAATATAGTCCCAGGGCTTTCCTCAGTAATTTCATCTAATTCTATAATTCATAGCCTGAGAACACACCCCCTCAAAGAGAATACGTTAAAAATACCTTTGTTTACTTAAAGGAACAACTGTATTCCAAAAAGATCTCTTACAAGAGTTTTCTGCCAGGATCTCTTTGTTCCTAGAAAGGCTTCAGAGAACGTGAGAAGCCATCTACCTCTGGATCCCTTTTTCTGATGTGTCTTTTGTTGTCAAAATGTGCCAGGCTTTCTTTCTGTATCATAGAAATCTATGTTTCCCTAATCCAGTATACAAGAGTAGGCATACGTATGAATGAAAAAAAAAAATCAAATGTAACGGTCTTCTGCATAACGACAGCAATTTTCATTCCTAGAGTAAAAGTGGCCTTGTTTTATAACTCTACAACTAAACTCCCTTTGCTTACTTTTCTGAGAACTACTTAAAACTAATCACGTGTGAACACCAGAGAGAAAATAGCAAGCATCCATTATTGCGTAATGGCAAAGCCTTCATCAATAAATGTCTATCTAATTTATTTGTTTGTTTAGATTTTTTAAGTGTAGCTGACACGCAGTGTTACGTTAGGTTCAGATGTACAACACAGTGATTCCATAACTGTATACGTTATTCTGTGCTTCTTACGAGTGTAGCTACCATCTGTCACCGTGCAACACTAGCATGATACCATTGATTAGATTCCCTATGCTGTACCTTTGATCACCACGACTTGCTCATTCCATACTCTGCTTCATCCGTTTTGCCCATCCCCCCACCCTTGTTCCCTCTGGCAGCCACCAGTATGTTCTCTGAATTTGTGGGGCTGCTTCAGCTTTTTGTTTCTTTGTTTTATGTTGGTTTTTAGATTCCACGTCTAAGTGAAATCATATGGCATTTGTCTCTCTCCGACTTATTTCACTTCGCATAATACCCTCTGGGTCCATCCATGTTGCCACAAATGGCAAGATCTCATTTTTTTATGGCTGAGTAATATTCCTTCGTATATATACCACATCTTTTTTTATCCATTCATCTATCAGGGGACACTTAGCTTTCTTCCGTATCCTGGTTATTGTAATAATGCTGCAATAAATGTAGTGATGCGTACATCTTTTTGAATTAGTGTTTTTTATTTTCTTTGGGTAAGTGCAATTCTTAGGGGAATTACTGGATGCAGTATTTCTATTTTTAATTTCTGGAGGAGACTCCATACTGTTTTCCACAGTGGTTGTACCAATTTACATTCCCACCAACAGTGCATGTGAGGGTTTCTTTTTCTTCACATTCTCATCAACACTTGCTTATTTTTTGTCTTTTTGATGTTAGCCTTACACCAATAGGTATAAGGTGATCATTGAGGTTTTGATTTGCATTTTCCTGATGATTAGTGATGTGCTGAGCATCTTTTCATATGTCTCTCTTTCATCTGTATATCTTCTTTGGAAAAATGTATATTCAGGTCCCCTGCCCATTTTTAATCAGATTATTTGTTTTACTGGTGTTGGCTTACATAAGGTTTTAATACATTTTAGATATTAACCCCTTATCAGATATATCATTTGCAAATACCTTCTCCCATTCAGTTGGTTCCCTTTTCATTTTGTTGATGGTTCCCTTTGCTGTGCAAAAAGCTTTTTATTTTAATGTGATCCCATAGTTTTGCTTTTGTTTTTCCTTGCCTGAGGAGACCTCATCTAGCAAAATGTTGCTAAGGCTGATGTCAAAGAGATTGCTTACTGCCTATGTTTTCTTCTAGGACTGTGATGGTTTCAGGTCGCACATTCAAGTCTTGCATCCATTTTGAGTTTATTTTTGTGTATGGTATAAGAAAGTGGTCTAGTTCTATTCTTTTGCATATAACTGTCCACTCTGCCCAGCAACATTTATCGAAGAGACAGCCTTTTCCCTACTGTATATTCTTGACTCCATTGTTGTAGATTAATGGACCATATGCATATGGGTTTACTTCTGGGCTGTTTTGTTCTCTTTATCTATGTGTTTGTTTTGTGCCAGCACCATACTATTTTGATTACTATAGCTTTATAGTGTACCTTAATATCTAAGACTGTGATATCTCCAGCTTTGTTCTTTCTCAAGATTGCTTTGGCTGTTCAGGGTCTTTTGTGGTTCCATACAAAGTTTCGAATTATCTGTTCTAGTTCTGTGAAAAATGCTATTGGTATTTCAGTATTGATTGCAATCGAATCTGTAGATTGCTTTGGATAGTATGGGAATTTTAACAATATTAATTCTTTGAATCCGTGAGTATGGAATGTCTTCTCATTTATTTGTGTCATCCTAAATTTTTTCCATCAGTGTTTTATTCAGAGTATAGTTCATTCATCTCCTTGATTAAGTTTATTCCTAGGTATTTTATCCTTTTTGGTACAGTTGTAAATGGAATTGTTTTCTTAATTTCATTTTGCTGCTTCATTATTACTTCTAATAGTTTTTGCATGGGTCTTTAGGGTTTTCTATGTATAGTATCATGTCATCTGCAAATAGTGACAGTTTACTTCTTTCTTCCCAATTTAGATGGCTTTTCCTTTTCTTGTCTCATTGCTACAGCTAGGACTTCTATTTTATGCTATTATATTTCATTTCTAATTATTCTACATCAAATAAAAGTATAAGAGTAGAAATTCTTGTCTTGTTCTTGATCTTAGAGGAAAAGTTCCCAGTCTTTCACCATTGAGTGTGATGTTTGCTGTGGGTTTATGTCATATGTGGTCTCTGTTATGTTGAGGTACGTTCCTTAGAACCTACTTTGTTGAGAGTTTTTATCACAAACAGATGTTAAATTTTGTCAAATTTATTTTCTGCATCTATTGAGATTGCAAATTGAGATCATTTTTATCCTTGATTTTGTTAATGTGGTGTATCACTTTGATATATTTCCAGATGTTGAACAGAATAAATCATACTTGATTGTGGTGGAAAGATCCTTTCAACATATTGTTGAATGTGATTTGCTAATTTTTGTTGAGGACTTTTGCATTTATGTTCACCAGGGATATTGGCCTGTAATTTTTTTTTTTAAATAGTGTTTTTGGTTTTGGTATCAGGGTAATGCTGATCCCCTAGATTGTATTTGGAAGCTTTTCTTCCTTTTCTATTGTTGGGAATACTTTCAGAGAATAGATATTAACTCTTCTTTAAATATTTGATAGGCTACTTACTTCAGCAGCACATAAACTAAAATTGGAACAATAAATGTTTAACAGAATTCACCATCTGGTCCTGGACATTTTTGGTTTGTTGGAAATTTTTGGTTACTGATTCAATTTCATTACTAGTAATTGGTTTGTTCAGATTTTCTATTTCTTCCTGATTATGTTTGGAAGATTATATGTTTCTAGGAATCCATCCATTACTTCTAAGTTGTCCAATTTGTTGGCATATAATTTTTCATAGTCTTTAATAATATTTTGTAGTTATGGTGTAGGTTGTTATTTCTCTCCTTTTATTTCTGATTTTATTTATTGGGGTCTTTTTTTTTTTCCATGAGTCTGGCGGAAGGTTTATCAATTTTATCTTTTTTTAAATGTTTTGAGTGTGAGAGAGCACAAGTGGGGAAAGGGCCAGAGAGAGAGAAAGAGAGAGAGAGAGAGAGAGAGAGAGAGAGAGAGAATCCCAAGCAGGCTCTGCACTATCAGCACAGAGACTGACTTGGGACTTGAACTTACAAACTGAGACCATGACCTGAGCTGAAATCAAGCGTTGGACACTTAACCAACTGAGCCACCCAGTCACCCTAATTTTGTTTATCTTTTCCATGATCCAGATCTTGGTTTCCTTGGTATTTTCTGTTATTTTTAAATCTCTATTTTATTTATTTACGCTTTGAACTTTATTATTTCCTTCCTTCTAGTAACTTTGGGCTTTTTTCTTAAGTATAAGATTAGATTATTTATTTGAGATTTTCCCTGTTTCTTGAGGTAGGCCTGAATCACTGTAAATTTCCCTCTTGGAACTGCTTTCACTGTGTCCTAAAGATTTTGGACCTTTGTGTGTGTGTGTGTGTGTTTTTTTTTTAATTTTTTTTTTTCAACGTTTATTTATTTTTGGGACAGAGAGAGACAGAGCATGAACGGGGGAAGGGCAGAGAGAGAGGGAGACACAGAATAGGAAACAGGCTCCAGGCTCTGAGCCATCAGCCCAGAGCCTGACACGGGGCTCGAACTCCCGGACCGCGAGATCGTGACCTGGCTGAAGTCGGACGCTTAACCGACTGCGCCACCCAGGCGCCCCAGGACCTTTGTGTTTTTATTTTCACTTGTCTCTTTGTATTTTTTGCTTTCTCTTTAATTTCTTTGTTGACCCATTAGCCTCAACATCTTTGTGGGTTTTTTTCCAGTTTTTTCTTATAATTGAATTCTACTGTCATACTGTTTGGGTCTGAAAAAATATTTGAAATGATTTCAATCTTCTTAAATTTTTAAGATTTGTTTTGTGGCCAGCTTGTGATCTGTCCTCAAGAACATTCCCAGTGCACTTGAAAAGAATGTGTATGCTATTGTTTTGGGATGGAATGTTCTGTATATATCTGCCAAACCCATCGTGTCTAATGTGTCATTCAAAGCCACTGTTCCTTGTTGATTTTCTGTCTGATTGATCTAGCCATTGATGTAAGGGGGTGGCTGTTAAAGTCCTCTCTTATTATCGTATTACTGTCATTTTTTCCCTTTTGTTTCCATTAATAGTTGTATTATGTATTTAAGTGCTCCAGTGTTGAGTGCATAAATATTTACAGTTGTTATATCCTCTGGTTGGAATTGATCTCTTTATCATGCAATGCCCTTCTTTGTCTCTTATTACAGTCTTTGTTTCAAGTCTATTTTTGTCTGATATAAGCGTTGATACCCCATCTTTTTTGTTTATTTCCATTTGCATGGAATATCTTTTACATCCCTTTTACTTTCAGTCGTATGTGCCTTTAGGTCTGAATTGACTGCCTTATAGGCAGCATATAGATGGGTCTTGTTTTTGTATCCATTTCATCACCCTTATGTCTTTTGACTGGAGAATTTCGACCATATAAGGTACTTATTAATAGGATGTACTTCTTGCTATTTTGTTAACTGATTAATGGTTGTTTTTGGGTTCTTCTCTTGCTCTCTTCCTTTGTGTTATACTTGGTCCCCTTTCTCTTTGTTTCTTATGTATCTGTTTTTGGTTTTTGGTTTGTAGTCACCATGAGGTTCATATATGATATCCTAAATATATCGCAGCCCATGTTAAGTTGATGGTCACTTAAAAACAAATACATTCTAAAAGAACTTCATTTTTACTTACATGTTTTATGCACATGTTGTCATAGTTTACATTTTTTTTATTTTGTGAGTTCTCTTAACTAATTTTATAGGTGTAGTTGATTTTATTACTTTTGTCTTTAACCTTCATAGTAGCTTTATAAATGATTATTCTACTACATTTACTGTATATTTACTTTTACTCATGAAGTTTTGTCCTTTCATAATTTTCTCCTAAGTATAGTTTTTTCTCTCTTCCACTTGAAGAATTTAACATTTTTTGTAATGCCAGTTTAGTGGTGATGAACTCCTTTAACTTTTGTTTGGGAAACTCTCTCCTTCAATTCTGAATAATAATCTTCCCTGGTATTCTTGGTTGTAGGTTTTTTTCCTTTCAGCACTTCGAAAAGACCATGCCACTCCCTTCTAGCCTGAAAAGTTTCTGCTGAAAAATCAGCTGATAACCTTGTGGGGACTTCCCTTATATGTAACTAATTACTTCTGTCTTGCTGCTTTAAAAATTTTTATCTTTAAATTTTGTCATTAATTATTACATGTCATGGTATGGACTTTATTGGGTTCATCTTGTGGGGAATTCTCTGAACTTCCTGAACCTGAGTGTCTCTTTCCTTTCCCAAATTAGAAAAGTTTTCTGCCCCTCTGTAGGGGACCCCTATAATGCAAATATTTGTTTGCTTGATGTTGTCTAAGAGATCTTTTAACCTATCCTCATTTTGTAAACTTTTTTTTTTCTTTTTGCTGTTCAGCTTGGGTGGTTTCCATTACCCTTTCTTCCAAATCACTGACCTGTTCTGCATCCTGTAATCTGCTGTCAATTTCCTCTAGTATATTTTTCATTTCAGTTTTATATTCTCCCACTTTAATTGGCCCTTTGCTATATTTTATTTTTTATGTTGAAATTCTTACTGAATTCATCCACTCTTAAGGCTAGCAAGCATTTATAGGACCATTACTTTGAACTCTATCAAGTAGATTGCTTACCTCCGTTTCATTTAGTTTGTGTTCTGAGGTTAGGGCTCGTTCATTTTTTGGAGTGTAATCCTTTGTCTCCTCATTTTGCATGACTTTCTATGTTTGTTTACATGAATTCAGCAAAACAGCTATTTCTCCTAAATTTGAAGGAATGATCTTATAGACTGTGTATGCCTGGTAACTTTGGCTGGACTGCTGGAGCTGTGGCCAGCATGGACTTGGGGGGTCAGTGCTGGGGCTGCCCTGGTGGGATGACCAGAGCTTAAGTAGGCATAGGTCAGGGTGGTCCTGGTGCTCTTTGTGCAGAGCCTAGCAGGATAGCTGAAGTGGGTATAAGCCAGTGTATCTCAGAGTGTTTTGTGCAGGAGTGCCCTGGGCAGCTAGAGCCAAGGCCGGCATGGGCCGTGGCTTCTCAGGGTCCTAGAGGCTAGGGTGCCCTGGCAAGCGATCAGCAGCAAAGTGGTATGTGTCTGGAGTGTTTTGGGGTGCTTTGTGCTGGTCTCACCTTGGCAAGATGGCTGGAGCTATAGTGAGCACGGGCATACCACCATGAGAGTCACCTTAGTGGAACAGCTGGGGCTCTGGTGGGCTCACTGAGGTAGCGGGTCCACTATGGTGCCCAGACCCTGCCCTGGTTCATACTGTCAAGGTGGAAAGAGAACATAAATTGCGGTGCTTGCCAGCCACTCCAATTTAGAGAGATTTTCAGCAGTTCCCTCACTGATGGAGTTCTAGGATTGGATCCTTTATATTCCAGTTGCCCTTTAAACTGCAACTCTGTTTCGTGGCCCAGGACAGACAAATGTGTTCATGGTTTCTTGGTACTATCCCTCCCTGTTGCAATCCACAGCATTGGAAGCTGGGCGTTCCTGACTCGGTTTCTCTTGCCATTCTCTACCTGGTCTTTTGTTTTGCAGAAGCTGTTCAGTCAACCCTCAGTTCTTCAGGAGATATTGCTAAATACATAAATAAGTGTATATTTGGTATATTCATGGAGGAGGTGGATTCAGGGTCTTCCTACATTGCCATCTTGGACTAGACAAACTCAAAAAATGTCCATTTTAAATGTGAACTCTAAAATTTGCTCACATCCAAGATGCCATACAGAACGTGATTACTAATGTTCAATTCTAAGCTTATTCAGAATATGAGAAAAATGAGATCTGCTTTTATAAAAAACGGTAGCATTTTTTGCAGGTTTGAGACTTCCTAACACCAAGTACAGTAAATTTTGTTCTTCTAAAGCCATTAATTTTATTGACTGCTTAATGAGCATATTATATATGCCAGATCTTGAATTGGATTTCATCTTTGTTCTTAAAGAATTCACTTCTGTCTCGAGTAGCAGCAGATATGCAAATACTAAAAGAGCAATGCCGTGCAATAAATTTCATGATGAATTTTTAGAATAATCTATCTTCCGAGATCTTTTTATTTACAATTTGGGAAGTATTTGTACCTCCATATGCCAATCTTCTAGAGATAATACACGCATATGAAAGCACAGTCATGGTCTTTTTTTAACAATGTATCCTGGCATTCATTCCATATCAGTGTATGGAGTTCTGCATCTCTAATTTCTTTACATGGCTGCGCTATGTTTTAATAAGTTCCCTGAGGCTGAACGTTTAGGTGATTTTCATATTTACTATTACAAACAGTTCTGTAGCAAATGTTCTTTATGTGATTCATGCATGGACAAGTGTATCTCTGGGGAAAATTCCTAGAAGTACAGTACCTAAGCCAAAGGTTATGTGCTTTTATGTTTTTAAATATTTTATTAATACATTCTTAGTAATTCAGCAAAATTCAATTTACACGTGAGTGTCCATGCACCCAGCTTTTTATGTGAGTTAAGTGCAAAATACTAGATGAGGAGGAGAGGTAGCATAAAGGGATTTAGAAAATTGCACACATGGACAAGAGGAGCAGGAAGGAGGTGTCATTTTCCCATTATTCAGGGAATAGTTTGTTTCTAACACTGTAAAAACTTGTACTACTTTCCAGTATTTCGGCTTTGGTATCCGTTATTCTCAATAATATACTCATCACCTATCCTTTCTGTTACTATCTGTGGTTAGCTCTTTTCATTCCCATGGCTCCAGTTAAGTGATGGAATATCTCCATTTAGTCATCCTGTGTCATTCCATCTGAATATCCGCTGATGAACTAACCCAGTTCACCCACTCGGATTTATTTGGTGTCCCCCTCCTCCAGCCCATCACCAGGACACATGAATTGTTCCCTCATTTGTGTCCTGTCCATTGTACCCACTCCATTTCTCCTATCCTTCTGCATACTTTCTCTTCTACTGGCCAGCCACACCTCTCTATTCCATCCTTCCTAGTTAGACATTCCAAGTGTTTCTACCTGGAAAAATCTCCTTCCTCATTAGTCTTTATTATGAACATATCATTCAAAGCTCATCACCTCCATACTAAATTTTCTGTACATCCCTCCTATCAGCCTTGTCATAGACTATATCCTGACTGAGAGCCCTTTCCCATCTACCTAACCAGCTCTGCCCATTCTTCAAATTCAGTGCAGGCTCAACGTACCCTCTCCAGCTTACAACTGAGCTTTCTTCTCTCTGAATTTATTCCTTGATTCTTTCTTGTTTTATTGAGATATAATTGATAGGCATTACTATTTAAGTTTGAGAAGGTGTACAGCATAACGACGTGAGTTACATATATTGCAAGGTGATTGCCACCTTGATAGATAATAATCTATCATTATAGCTACAAAAAAATGAGAACTCTTAGGATTTACTCTTAATTTTCAAATATACTATAAAGCAGTGTTATTGATCTTATAACCAGAGCTTTATATCTTTCAATCACTTTCATCCAATTCCCCTACTCTTTGTGTCTGGTAACCACAAATTTGATCTCTTTTTCTAGGAGTTTGGGATTCTTTTTTTTTTTTTTTTTTTAGATTGTACATGTAAGTGACATCGTTCAGTATTTATCTTTCTCTCTCTGACTTATTTTACTTAGCATAAGGTCCATCCATGTTGTTGCAAATGGTAAGTTGTTTTGTTTTGTTTTTTAATGACTGAGTAATATTCCATCATATGTGAATACCACAACTTCTTTATCCATTCATTCATTGATGGATATTTAGGTTGTTTCTGTGTCTTAGTTATTGTGAATAATGCTCTAATGAACATAAGGAAACAGATATATCTTTGACAATGATTTTGTTTCCTTTGGATAGAAACCCAGAAGTGGAATTGCAGATCATAGGGTAGTTCTGGGTTTGTTATTGTTTTACATTCCCACCAACAGTGAACAAGGTTCTCTTTTCTTCAAAATCTTGCCAGCATTTATTACCTCTTGTCTTTTTTTATGATAGCCCTTCTCAGACATGAGGTGAGATATCACTGTGGTTTTGACTTGGATTTTCCTGATTAGTGATAGTGAGCATTTTTTCATATACCTATTGGCTGTCAGCATATTTTCTTTGGAAAAATACCTATTTATTGTTTGCTACTGATTTGTATGAATTTATTATATATTTTGAATATTAATCCCTTACCTAATATGTGGCTTACAAATATTTTTTCCCATTCTTTAGACTTTTAATTTTTTAAAAATGTTTATTTAATTTTGAGAGAGGGGCAGAGAGAGAGAGTGACACAGAATCTGAAGCGGACTCCAGACTCTGAGCTGTCAGCACAGAGCCCGATGCAGGGCTTGAAATCACAAACCGTGAGACCATGACCTGAGCTGAAGTCAGATGCTTAACCGACTGAGCCACTCAGGCACCCCTAGATTGTTTTTTTCATGTTAGTGCTGTGCAGAAGTTTAGTCCAATGTCATCCACTTGTTTGTGCTTTAGGGATCCAAAAATAATCATTGCCAAGGTCCATGTCAAGGAGCTTTTTTTCTGTTTTCTTCTAGCATTTTTCTGGTTTCTGGTCTTATATTTAAGTCTTTAATCCATTTTGAGTTAATAGTTGTGAATGGCATAAGATAGGGGGCTAGTTTTATTGGCTTACATGTCTGAAGCCAATTTTCCCAGCACCAATTATTAAAGAGACTACCTTTTCTCCATTGAGTGTTCTTGGCTCCATTGTTAAATGTTATGTGACCATATATATACATGGTTAATTTCTGGGCTGTTGATTCTATTTCATTGATCTATGTGTCTGTTTTTATGTCAGTACTATACTATTTATATTACAAGAGCTTTATAATATAGCTTGAAATCAGGAAGTGTGATGCTTCCCATTTTTCTTAGGATTTTTGGGGCCAGTTGGGGTTATTCGTAGTTCCATATAAATTTCAGGTTTGTTTTTTCTACTTCTCTAAAAACTGCCATTGGAATCTGGATGGGTTTTGCATTGAATGTGTAGTTGGTTTGGGATCACATGGACATTGAAGCAATATTAATTCTTCCATGAACATGAGATACCTTCCCATTTGTATATGTCTTCCAAGTTCTTTCATTAATGTCTTACACGTTTTTAATGTAGTTATTTTCCTTGATTAAATTAATTTTTAAGTATTTTATTGGTCTTGGTACTATTGTAAATGGAATAATTTTATTTTGTATGGATAATTCATTTTTAATGCATAGAAACACTATTGGTTTTGTATGTTAATTTTGTATCCTGCAACAGATCTAACACTTTTTTGTGTGTGGAGTCTTTAAAATCATGTCATCTGCAAATAGTTTTACTTCTTCATTGTCAATTCTGGGCCTTTTATTTCTTTCCTACTGATTCTTGTCAATGGGGGACATAGGCCATGCATAGTATTTTATACATCTGCTGTAGCTACAATACTAAAGTCATAGACTTTATCTATAAAATGAAGGTTTAGGGGAAATGACTCAAGAGTGCTTCTAGGTTTAATAAACAGAGTCCAGAAAACTATGTCATAATTCAAAGTCACACACCTAATGTCAGAGTTGAGAATATAACCCAGGTCTCCTCATTCTGGCACCTGATTTTTTTTTTTTTTTTAGAAGAAACATGTTTCAGGCTTACTACTGATGAAGGGAAAAAATGGTTGTCTTTGCACCCACTTGTGCTGGGAAGCTCTTGTACATTCATAAAATCTTTACATGAGTATGTGGCTAGTTAGGGAAAATATTATTTTGCGACATTCTCATTATTTGTTAAGAGGAGTTTGAGTTTCCTGTCCTCTCCCTAGATTCAGTCTTATAATCACTCAATGTTAAATACACATTTCTTAAAGTAGAAGCCCTGTAATTTTTGTGAGACTAGGACTGCTGATTATAACAAAGATCATTACCTTCATGTTCTGAATTAGTCCTGAGGGTGGAGTTGCAGTCCTTGTGTGGGGGTCCCAGAGATCACCTGTTCCCTTTCAGGTACACCTAAGGGTTGCCAGTTATCACTGTAAAACCTTTTGCATTTTTACTCAAATCGATGACCCCATCGTCACTGTATCGTGATGCGTTGTGTCCGTAATATACCACAGGCATATTCCATCTTTTGAATTTGTTTCAGGGTGCTACTTGATATGTGGTTCTTATTGATACTCTTGTACAGGAAGAGTACAAAAAAGCCATTAGTATTTCATTGGCAGTAAACAAGCCAACCCAGGGCTCTTTGTGAATAACCTCACCTTTCCGAAACTTGTTTTAAGAATGGTTTAGAACAGGTTAAAGTAAATGTACTCTAGACTGGCATCATCTCCTACACCTGTAAAGATAAGACGTATAACCATTTTTTTACTTTGTTTACTGTGGAATTAAATGCCTAATTTATATCTTAAGCGTGTACCAAAGGATTAGCTGGATTTTTTTCAGTTCCCTTTTCAATTTCTCTGCCACGCATTGCATTCTACAGTGCGTACTGTGATGTGTTTTGTTGTCTAGGGGAAACATATCTAATTTCAGATAATCAACATGTAAAAGAATTTGACTGAACTTACTTTGAAAAAAAAAAGCATTCCATTTCTTATAGAAGGACTTTTATATGTATTTACGAAGGTAGTTGTCCTGAAAGCTTCTGGATGGCTATCTGAAGAGCCTTCGGCATTCTCTGCTACATCCTGAAAGCATATTCTGTGAGAGCAATAGAACTACTCTATAGCTTCCTTTATTCACTTGTTCGTGAGAAGCAGCTTTGGGGAGGGGCACCTGATCTCTGGCAAATTAGAGAAAATAAGACCAGAAAGAAAGTAACAAAAATACACGAGGATATGACAATAGATGCCAAGTAAACGGTTAAATCTGTAAGAATACTTGAAAACTTTTGATGTAGTGGAGGATTTCCCTTCAAAATGATGTGTCAAAAATGGACTTGATATTAAGTAGTAAAATGAGTAGGATGCAGAGCGGCACATATTATATATACACAATTTCAAATAGGAGTCTGCACATATATAAAATACAGAAACATGTTTGTGGGGGCTATCTGGATAGCATTAGAAATGATTTGTATTTCTCTATAAAATGAAAGCTCTACATTTTACACATGTTTTACAGTACACATGAATTTTTATTCCAATGAGAGAAAAAGAAGGACAGCTTTCTGTGTTGTAACTGATCAGTTTTCAAATCTGATGTGTATATCATAGTCACTCAAATTTTTCAGTGTCGCTCACTCAGAACTTGGAAGGGAGTGTGTGTGTGTGTGTGTTCAGCTGTATACTGTGGGGCTGATAATTTACACTGCTGGATTAAAATGCCATCGAGAACAGTTAGGAGGCATTTCAGCATCTGGGCTTCAGATTCAGGGCTGACCTGGTGTGAATTGCGCGTTCGATCCTTGCCAGCTGTTACTTAAACCTCTCTGTTCCTCCTCCGAGTCTGTTTTGTCATCAGTGCAATAGTGATGGTAATACCGATCTATCCCTGAGGTTAGAGAGAGGTTTGAATCCGCGAGGCTATGAGAAGTGCTGAGGAGAGTGCCTGACCCTACAGCTGTCATTATTACCGACAACCTCCTTGTAAGCCCTGCTGCATGTGGCTCCCGCAGCCAAATGTGTCTTTCTCTCACTTACAGCCAGTATCCTAACAATGGAATTCTTCATTCTCTGCCGCCGAACACACACGCAGACACACACACGGCTAGAAAGTGCTCTTCTGAATGATCATCCTTTTGTACCTAGCTTAACGATTACCTCCTCTTACCAGGTATTTCCCCATCTCTGCAGGCAAAGGGAAACTGGCCTCTTCCTAGTCCTTTTATAAAACAGGGGTTGCCGGGCTCATCTTCTACACAATCCCTGCAGACGCAAAAAAAAGGAATAAATGAATGCAAAGTAGCACACTCTGTCGCTCTAGTCAAAAATTTTCAAGTAGATCCTAAAACTTTGAAAAGAGATCTCTAGTACTCAATGCTGGACTGTCGCTATTGAAGGATGACAAAGATATGGAGTCCATTTGACATTGGACTGTGGTACATGCTTTTAGCCGGTTATTTGGGACAAAGGCCTTGTTAATAAGTAACTTAATAGTTTCCATTCCCAGAATACAACATCTCTATGATCTACATCAAAATAGTTATTTGCTTCCATTTTACCTACACATAATACCCCCCCACACACATGCAAAAATTAACTTAAATTCCACTGTTTGCTTCCGTGCAAATTGATACGGATTTTTTTTTAATTCCTTAGAATTGTAATTGAAAATTATACTCCAGTCTTCGCGCTGTTTTTTAAAAGCTGTTTTTCTATAGGCTAAATAGAATATTGTCCTCTAAAAAATGATGATTATCTTTCTCTTATTTAAAAGAGATTTTGCTGATGTGTAGGTACTTACTATAGAGCTTTTGTACAATGGCAGTTTATAATCATGTTCTCATCCTTGATGGATGAGGTAACCTCGGTTGTTTTCCTGTTTTTTTTTATCATCTCTGGCTAATTCGGGTCTTCTACAAATATTCTCATCATTTAAACTAGATGTCTTACAAATAGTCTCATTTAAACTAGATTTTTAGATTGATTTTTTTCAAATCAACTACCAAAAAAAGTTCGTTTACAGTTTTCCCATATGGTAAAACCATTTTAAGGTCAGTGCAAAGAATGCCTAATGGAAATAAATGAAGAAAAAAAAAGTTGCTTCTGCCATCAGTCAAGTTTTGAAAAACGTAAAATACTACCAACTTAAGGAAAACTTAAACTTTCAGCATCAAAAAGTCCACTGGATCCATGTTTTGAAAGGTGACTGCTTTTGACAAAGTTTCACGCACAGCTACTGTGTTTTGGAATTCATAGTCAATGACAGTGTAGAGCAACTTAAGAAATAGCCATCCCTTTCTTAAACAGACTCCAGATTATATGTTAAAGTGCAGTCCAGTATTCTTAGGGGAGGATTAAGTTTGGATTTTTGTTTTAAACAGACGTGATGTTAAGATCTTAACTGGCCGTTCTCACAATACTGCAAAAAGGGGGTGAGCATCGTAGCGGATTTCCAAAGCAGGTTTTAAGGCTTCTTGCTGGGAGCGCTGTCTGGCCTCACTGTGTGTCTGCTCCTTTCACAGCACGCCATGCCCTTCTGGAGGATCTCCAGCCACTCGGACCTCATGGCCCTACATCATGCCTTGGAACTGGAGTACCTGTAACAGCCACCTAGCACTTTGAAGCCGCACAACTGCCCTGCGACTAGGAACAAACCCAGCAGGCCTGTGTCCTGTGTCCGCGCTGGGATACCCGACTTCGCGATTGCAACTCGTTGACGCACAGCTGCTGTCGGTCTTCACCTCTGCCCTTGTGGTCAACGAAGGGCCACACCTATTTCTTCAGAACAGCTGTTGACTCTAGTACTGTGAAGCCAATGAAAATAAGCCATGAGAATGTTCTAGTACAGTGTAATGCGGCTTTGCCGCATTAACTACATGGTTCAAACCTGTGAAGAAAGGACCTGCAAACGCTTACGTTTTTCGCATCTTCAATGTGACGTAAAGAGCTTCTCCGATACAGCAAACTTGATTGCACAACAAAGACTGAAATGTGTTCCCTGAAGACTGGCGAGGGGATTTTTCTTGTAAAGAAAGTTTACTTTTTGGTGTCTCATACCCAGGGTAACCTGTACATCTCTACTTATTTATGAACAGACTTTAAAAAAAAAAACAACAGCTTTATGGAGGTATGACTCAAGCACCGTCCAGTTCACTCGGCCAGACTTTTTTGACAGCAAATAATTGAAGAGACAATATAACACAAGCGATTAAAGGCCTTTGCCTCACGACACAGCAAGTACTTTGAATTTTAGCACATTGCAAAGTAGTTTAAAGTATGTCTAATTTAAACGTGTAATATGTACATCACTGAGACAATCATGTACAGAGAGAATTTTGGGTGTAAATTTGTAATAATGGATGATTCTTTTACATATCGTTTAGAAAATGATATTGAAAGGTAGCGATGCCTTGATCGTGAAGTAAGAGGCAGTATGTGCACAAAGTCATGCGCGGTGCCTTATCGACGTACTGGTTATAAATATGTAGATAATGGATTTTTTTTTTTTTTTTTAGATAATGTTGTCAAGACCAAAAGCATGGATGTTAATAGGATTTTGTTTTCCAAATTGTTCTTTCCATCATCATTTTTTTTTAATGCTGTTAGGAGGACCTTGGTAAAATAACACAGCGGTGTCTTAAATCATTTCAAAAAATAAAAAACAAAGTTCCTCCTACCACCTCACCTTTTCATTTTCAACACTAATGTATTATATGTAACTACTTGAAAAAAAATGATTATACAAATGCTTCTTCCCACAGAAAGAATGTAGATGATTGATAGATATATTTTATTAATAAGATGGCTCATGAATTGGAGACTAGCAAACTTTTGTGTGCTCAGACGATAGGGTCTGCATCTTCTTGATTAGATAAAGGAGGACATTACCACGTCTCTAGAAATGAGCAAAACTTTTTGATTGTTGCTTCTGTTTTCCTCCACACCTTTCCCCGATCCCCACCCTCCCTGGAAAGTTCATTGCGGGCAGTGGACGTGGCCCGATCGTCCTCACGGAGGTGATTATTAACCTACAGTGTGTATAAAGCATAAAGCTGGGAAATAAAAATTGTCACCTTTGTTATGTGATAAGACAGTTTCTCCAACAGTGATGAGTTTGGGCACTAAAGACTTCCATTATTATGACATTTTTTAGATGAACTTTATTGGGGGGAAAAAAAACACCAGCTTTAACCCAAAGTAGCTAAAGAGCTACTGTATCTTTTTCTGAAGTTTCATGCTGCTGCTAGAATTAGTCACTCGTGAATTTTCCAAACTGCTTAAATTAATCGAATTTGGGTTTTTCTTTTTTGCTTGCAACAAACAGAAGTTGACAATTTTTTAGCCTTTCCATTTTATGTTTTTGTACTCTGCAGATTGGAAAGACAAAGTTTATCTTGGCTTTACTGTATAAAGGTGTGTTGTGTCCACAATCGTGTACAGACTTTTTCTTCAATAATTTTGTGTTTAAGTTAATAAAATTGATTTGTGATGTACTGTAAGCTCCTTGAGTATATTTTCTTATCGCTCATTTGCAAGAAACAGCAGGACCTGGGCTGCATTAGAATGCTTTTGGTCTAACAAAAGGAAGTGGGATAAAGCCATGGTGGTCATAATGGCTTTATCAGTCCTTCAGGGGACTAAACTAGAAAGGGAACAGCTGTTTCTTTGATCACTGGAAGAACAGATGAACAGAAGAGCTCTATACGTCCTCTAAAACTATATAAACTGGACTCTCAACTTTACCATAGACCAGAACTCAGCATCAAGCATCTTGGATGGCAGAGCACCGATTTATCGACTTAAACACCGAGGGGACAGCAATAGAAAGCGGTTTCATCTATAAAGAACACCCACAACATACACCTCTAAAATTTGGCCAGATTGATCGCTGACAGCTCTAAATCCTGGGATTTAATCTTAGAAACACAACATCCATACATACAAACACATGAAAAAGCAAACATGCAGTTGGCTGACTCAATTATCGGGCCCACGATGTCCATTTTTAACAGGCACACACCCAGCCAAGGGGCTTGAGTAATGGAGTGTTTGAGCATGCTCAGACACCCCAAGAATAAAAAAGGTTGGGGTGGGGGTAAGTCTTCAAAGAGAGGCAGGAATGGGGGGGGGGTGGAGAGATTTTTAAGTCTCAAGAAAATAAGGAAAATGGGCAAAATGGAGGGTTTATCCTCAAAAGATATTTTTTTTGAAGCACTGCTTCTAACATGACACCCCCTGACCAATATGTTTAAAGGGTTTCCCTTCGACCATTTATTGGAGCCCAGGTGCTTCTATTTGGCATTTCAAAGTCTCCAAATATAGTACCTACTTTCTTCCCAACATAATCTCTCGTTAGCGCTATGAACAAACCTTCGGTAAGCATGAACTGGACTCTTTAATGGGCCAAACAGCCTAAAGCATCGCTCCCTCATCTTTGTTCAGAGCATTCCCACTTCTGTCAATGACTTCCTCCAACCTCAACCCACCCACACCATGTCCAGCTTTAGTGTCTTCTTTGTTGCAGAGCCTTCTTTCCCACCATGGGACACAGTGTTCGTTCCCTCTGCTGAATTTCTCCCACTCAATGTCCATAGTCTCATTGGAGTTCATATTATTCCCTTAAATAAAGATTCTCTGGGCCCCCACCATGGGGAGCATGGTCCTAGGTGCTAATGAAGCAGCGCCCTGCTCCTGAAGTTGGAGTTTTACATTGGAGTAGGTGGGAAGAGACAAGAATGAGTTAATGAATAAGATGCATTCAGTCAAAAACACTCTTGATGAAAAGACAGGGAATATGAGTGACGGGACATAAGCTTCTTTGGACAGGGTGGACAGAACCATACTGTATGAACTGAGGCCAACTGCTAAGATACAGGCAGCATATGAAGATCGGGCAGAACACACAGGCCAAGGTCCTCAGAGAAGAATGCTTCTACTTGTGTTCTAGGAGAATCACGCCCATGGGTCCAAGAAGAGGCCGGTGAGAATTGCACCCATGGGTCCAAGAAGAGAGGACTTTGGAAAGGAAGGGAGACCAGGAAAGCCTCGAAGTCGTGGTAAGGGATTTGTATGTCCTAAATGGAATGGGAAGCCATTGAGGGTTTTACACAGGAGTGTGGCCAAGCCTGATATACTCTTTGAAATGATCACTGTGGCTGCTGGGTGGAGAATGGGCTTTGGAAGCGCAAGAGAAGAAGTGGGAAAACAGAGCCAGCTCCTTGACTGCACAGAGCATTTATCAGGGCACTGCATTATTCTGGCTTAGTTAAAAAGATGAAAATGACAGTCCCATCCCAGTCCCTGACCTCAAGCATTCAGATGGTGATTTAACAAGAATCAATTACAATTACGAAACAGGCTTCGATGATCAGTAGGGATGCATGTGAAGTGGGACTGGTTACAGGCACTGGGGAAGGCAGAACGCTTCCTGCGGAACTGACGTCTAAACAGAGACCTGAAGACTAGAGTTGGCCTGAGCAGAGAGAAGGGGAGAATATGAGAGCGGCCTTGAGTGGAAGGAATGTGGCAAGGGAAAGAGAGAAGAAAGGAAAGCCATGGGACTATGGGACTGAGCATTGTTGAGAATAGAAGTGGCCAGGAGAGGGAAGGGTCAGGGATTTAATTGTCCTTCATCTCGGACTAAACTTCAGGCGTTAGTGCTTTTATTCTACATGAACTTAACTCCTCCCCCTTCACAGGAGAAAGAAAAGGAAGGGGATGTGAAGAGAAATTTCAGTCAGGCTCCTGCATGAACACACGCAGCCCAGAACTCTTCACCGTGCCAACGATTCCACATGACACTTCAAAAGTTAGGTTTAAGTCGTGCCCAGTGGAGCCCCCTTTAGAGATTAGGAAACTTGGGTCAAATGCTTTGCATGAGGTCACAGCCAAATAAGGCAGAATCATGATTCCTTGGATACAATGCAGAATCACGGAGAGATCATGAGTTCTCAGGGCAACAAATGTTGGCTTTGCCTCCCTGCTCTATCACTGCATTCCAGGGTGAGCATGGGCAGCCCCTGTCAGTTTTCAACGCATATTCAGTGTCCTGTCCACACAGTACAATTTCCCAATGATGAGTGAATTTTTAAAAAATTTTTTTTAACATTTATTTATATTTGAGAGACAGAGCATGAGCGGGGGAGGGACAGAGAGAGAGAGAGAGAGAGAGGGAGACACAGAATCCGAAGCAGGCTCCAGGCTCTGAGTCAGCACAGAGCCCGACGCGGGGCTTGAACCCACGAACCATGAGATCATGACCTGAGCCGAAGTCGGCTGCTTAACTGACTGAGCCACCCAGGTGCCCCAAGTGAGTGCTTTTAAAAAAAAAAACCTCAGCACCTCAATTTGCATGTCAATCTTTCAGAAGTTGATTTAAAATCTGTCTTCCAGGGGTACCTGGGTGGCTCCGTCCGTTGAGTGCCCAACTCTTGATTTCAGCTCAGGTCATGATCAAATAAATGGTGGTGGGATTGAGCCTCACTGTCAGTGTGGAGTCTGCGTGGAATCCTCTCTCTCTCCCTCTCTCTCTGCCCCTCCCCTGCCCTCTCTCTCTCAAAATAAATAAATAAACTTCAAAAACCTAAAGTTTGCCTGCCAGTATTTACAAATGTCAACTTTTAGCAGTAACTTACAAAATTTGCTTTTAAATTTTAAAGAGGGCACTTGTTGGGATGAGCACTGGGTGTTCTATGTAAGTGATGAGGCACTAAATTCTACTCCTGAAACCATTATTACACTATATGTTAACTAGGATTTAAATAAAATTTTAAAAAATTAAATATTTTAAAGAATAAGTATTTGAATATGAAGTTTCCCAATTGAAATGAATATAAAGGAGGCCATTTGCTTAACAGAATGTGGAGGTGATGCCACAGATGTTGTGTGTTCACATAAGACATGCGAGAAATCTCCTTCCAGACCCTGGAACTTACCCACACTACACGCAGTTATGAAAGCTTCAACTGGAGTTGTCCCGTCCATCCCATTCAGGATAGTTTTTTGACAACCCAAAAGGACAGAGGTAGTAAAAGCACTTCTCTCGGTGTCTCTCAGAATGTTTCCATTTCTATTCTGTGCAATTACACAAACTGACAGGATAACTTGTGGCAGAAGAAATGAAAGGGTTTGTAATTTAGGAAACCTTTGGCCCCACTGACTGAAAGCAGGTCGTTTGTAAAAAGGAAATCCTGACCTCAGCTAACTGGCAAACTCTGTCAGAAGCAATAGAAGGGAGCGAAGGAGAAAGAACAGTGCCCGGGATTTTTATTGGCCACAGAAAAAAAATGGACGCTCTGCCAGAGGAAAGCCCTTCGAAGAGAACTCTCCGGTGGGGGAATAAGACATGCTCAGTGTTACTGAGTGTGTGACTGCACAATTGCATGGCGGTTCTGTTCTGGTTTTGTGGGCTGGTTTGACTGGAGGAGTTTGCTGCACAGGACTATAGCTAGACTGACAAGCCCAAAGATGGTTTCTTCCATTTAGCTGAAGGTGAAGTCGTGCTTCTCCTACAAGCACTCTGTGGCCTGCCCTATCTTCTGTCTCAGCTTGACACAAAGCTCCAACAAGCACAATGGAGTGTGCCCCAGGTGTGCAAGGAGATAAGCTGCATAATGTTTTTCACGTCAGTGCTGTCCAGCAACTCACCCCCCACTAACTTCCTTCTTCCATGTGCTATTTGTTTGGCAGGACTCTGCAGTGACTTCTGGGTAACTCCATAAAAGAAGGAGGTCTCTGCAAGTTCTACTTTCCTTATTCCAGCGGTTTTCGATTAGCTGCCCATTGAAATCACCTAAGTGCTTTGAAAAATACTCATGCTTGAGCCCCACTTCAGAGATCTAATTTGCCTTGGGTGGGGCTTGAGCGGCAGCCAAGGTAAGAAGCCGTTGTTTCATGTCAACCAGGTGTATGCGAGAGTGACCTCCACTGTAGTCAATTCCTGGCAGGTCTGGACAATTTGGGAAGTGTGTTTTCCAGCTTTCAGTTTTTCCTTTCCAATCCAGTCTGATCGCCATTTGGCTATGCCTATATTTCTGAAACCCTTATGACTCCAACTCAAGCCAACACCTGGGGGGTTCTTACTATGACTAAAAAGTTCTGTCCGATGCCAGGGGTGTCCCCAAAGGGCTGGCCATCTGGTGGAGAAAGAGATATATGCTAAAAGGCAGACCGTGATGAAGGACTCACTAGATTGTAGAACACCTGCAAACTGTGGGTGCGAAGGCTGCAAAGAATTTTAATTTATGATGGAAGCCCAGAGGGTACAGCAGTGAATGTTGGCTGGGGAGACAGAAGAAGTCTCACTGAAGAGCTAATATTTTTGCTGGCTTAAATGGAAAAAGAAAAATAATTCTGACAGACTCCTAAACCAGGTCCTCCCCTGGATTAACAAGAGAAATATATAGTAACCACAGGCTGAAAGACAGTGGGAGGTGGCTGCAATAATCCAAACGAAACGTAATGAGGATCTGTCCTATGGCAGCCCCGAAGACAGAAATATGGAACCAACATAGTAGATGTCGCAGGAGCAGTGCTAGTCATGACTGGATGGGGTAGGCTTCCAAGATGCCTTGGCTACCCCCACTTCTACACCCCAAACTGCAAAGGGTCTGGCTGGGAAAGTGTTCGTTCACTCTAAATCTTCTCTCCAATTCAAAACTAGGAGACTTTGCTCTTTGGAACCAATTTTACACAGATCTTCCTTGACTTACAATGTGGTTACATCCCAATAAACCGGTCATAAATTGAAACTATTAAGTCGAAAATACATTTAATACATGTAACCTTCAGAACATCATAGCTTAGCCTAGCCTACCTTAAACATGCTCAGAACACTCACATTAGCCTACAGTTGGGCAAAATCATCTAACACAAAGCCTATTTTATAATAAAGGATTGAATAGCTCATGTAATTTACCAAATGGTATACTGAACATGAGAAACAGAATGATTGTATGGGCACAAACTGATCATAAGTGTATCTGTTATTTACCTTTATGATTGCGAGCCTGACAGAGCGAAAGCTCCTGCCCCGTATCAAGAGGGAGTACCACACTGCCTACCGCTAGCCTGGGCAAAGATCCAAATCCAAGATTCAAAGTACAGTTTCTACCAAATGCATATTGCTTTTGCACCACTGTAAAGTCGAAAAATTATAATTGGAAACATTGTAAAGCAAGGACAGTCTGTATATGGTTGTGTGTGTGTATATGTGTGTGTGTGTGTGTGCACGCACGTGCACGTGCGTATAACAGAACTGTTTAGGGTGAGCATAGCCACTGGTTTCCCTGATGGTTCCAGAAAGTACAGTAATCAGGCTGATGCCCTTTACATACGATTGCGAAAATATCACTTATCCATTTCAAATAGGGGAAAGGTACTGGCTGGCTGAAGGAGATTACAAAGATGTTAAACCTCCCTCGTGAAGTCCCTTATTACCACTCTCTAAAAACATAATCTGGAGGTGGTCGTGGTGGGGAAGCACCCTGGCCCAACTTCAGCAGTACCTCCATGGCTTTTGTAGCATCTCCAGGAAGACATGGATCCCTACAAATGCTCCCTCCTCATACCTCCCATTAAGGGATGCTGCATTCTTTGAGATGAACCAAGTAGCCAGCGGCTGCCCCAACGTTCCTAATACAAAATCCCTTTGACTGTGTCCCTTGCACTTCCTTGTTTATAAGCACAGAGCCCATCTCAGACAAACAGCAAAGTGTTAAAGAAGAGAAAAAGAAAAGGAAGAAAGAGAAAAAAAAAAAAGAATGTGGACAAAATCAGGGGGAAGGGTGACTGTGTCAGTGTGGACAATGAAAAAGACTAAACCACTGAACAGATTCTCCCTGTACTTGCTCTAGCCCTGATGTGCAGGAGGCCTGGCCAGAAGCCACCCGCTGTCACGGGGATCAAAGTCCTCATGAACGCCAGTCCAGACAACCCCCGGGACGGAAGAGGAAGGAGGAGGGGGGACTGAGCGGGAGGAGGCAATGCTCCCTCCGCTGGCTCTTCAGAAAGGGCCTCTTTCACCGCCTCCCCATGTTCCTGTCTGTACAAACCTCTCACTGAGAAATCACCACAGGCCCCATCACCTAGCCTACTTAGTGGTTCAAAAATACCAAAGGTTTTGTGGAATTTCCATTCTTCCCAAAGTAGTTAAAATGCAAGCGGGCGGGAGAATGAGCTGATGGAGGAAGCACACACCCTTATTGGAACAGTCTTGTTTTGAAAAACTTCTGCCCTCTGGGGTTGAAAGCATTTCTTGGCCCGGTGGAATCAAGAGGTGCCATGATAGCCCCAGAAATGCTTCCAGCCCTTGACCTTGATATTTATTTGCAAAGCCTTACAGGAAATCAGTTCTATGTGTTCCATGAAAAACAAAGGAAAATGCAGGAATCAGGAAAAACAACAGACTGCTCCAAACAGCCTTACATGAACAGACTTTAAAGAAAATTAGATGTTCAAAAAATAGTTCCCTTTGACATGTAATCTTTCAACATGTACTGAAGACCCACTATGTGCTCAGGCCTCTGCTAGATGCTGACGGGATCTGCGTCCTGAGAAATTCATGTTTCCCAGGGTGGAGTAAGGAGTGCTGTTGGATCAAGGTGGTGAGTGGGTGATGTGAACCTCACCACTAAAGAGCAGGATGAGCTGAAGGCTTCAGGAACAGAGGGGGAGAGAGACATGCTCTGAGAAGACATTTAATAAATGCAACATGTAATTTGTACTGTGAAAAACAGGTAGGAGTTTCACAGATTAAAAAAAAAGAAGACCACAACAGCCAAACTGGGGAGAGAGCCTAAATGTTGATGGGCTGATGAATAGATAAGGAATATGTGTTATATATACAGGATGGAATATTACTCAGCCATCAAAAAGAATGGAGGGGCACCGGGGTGGCCCAGTCGGTTAAGCATTTTACTCGATTTCTGCTCAGGTCATGATCTCATAGGTTTGTGAGATCAAGCTCCCTGTTGGGCACTGCACTGACAGTGTGGAGCCTGCTTGGGATTCTCCCTTTCCCTCTCTCTCTGCCCTTCCCCAACCCATTCTCTCTCTCCCTCTCTCTCTCTCTCTCTCTCTCAAAATAAATAATTTTTTTAAAGAAATGAAATCTTGCCGATTGCAATGACATGGATGGAGATAGAATGTATTATACTAAGTGAAATAAGTTAATCAGAGAAAGACAAATACCATATGATTTCACTCATATGTGGAATTTAAGAAACAACAGATGAACATATGGGAACGTGGGGGAAGATATGCGAGGGAAGGAAACCACAAGGGACTCTTAATGATAAAGAACCAACTGAGGGTTGATGGAGGGAGGTGGGTAAGAGATGGGCTAATTGGGTGATGGGTACTAAGGAGGGCACTTGTGATGAGCACTGGGTAGTATATGTAAGTGATGAATCACTGAATTCTACTCCTGGAACCAATATTGCACTGTATGTTAACTACAATTTAAATTAAAAGAAAGTAAAAAATAAAAAATAAATTAAAAAAGAAAGATACAAGGAAAGCAAATAATATCTAAAACAGTTTCAGAAATTGAGCCTTAAAATTGCAATAAGTATTAAGTATGACTTTGGAAGACCTGATAGGCATTTGTAACCATTTATGGAACGCTTTCTACATGGGTGAGAAATTCACAGAACAGCAAAGAAGATGTGCCATGCACATAAATGCCTTGGATTGAGTTCACCAACAGTTGCAAACTCAAATGACAACAGGGGACACTGAGTAATATAAATGAGTGAGTGATACAGGCCTAGTATGCAGGGATCCTCTTTTGATAGTGACAGGATATCAGAAAAATATTCCTACACTGTAAGAAAAACAACAGAACAAGCAATAGGAATTCATCCTCAGAGGAGAGGAGGCAGGAGACAGCGATATAGATTGTATCAGGCAGAAAAGTACATGGCCCTCCAAAGAGGACAGCTGCTTCTTGACTCTGAACAGTTGTTGCCACGTAGGAATGCTGGCTCAGGTATCAGGTTTTCCAGTTTTCGAGAGAAGTCAGATACCCTGATATTGGGAAAAGTTGGTTGTGGGAATCTTAAACTTTGTAAAGTATGGATCAAAATGAATAATTGTGTAGATGGATTCAAATAAGACTGGGCACAGTTTACAACATTCTGATAACGGGAAAGATTTGCGTGGAATGTCTAGCAAGACTTCGTGGAGGAGTTGCTGGTGAAGCTGAGCCTTAGCGAAAGTTATTGGCAGAACTGACAACCTCACATAGGAGGTTGAAGGGCAAAAGGGCTCGAGTGACAGTATCATTCATACTTTTGCAACTCATGTAATTCAGTGGTCCCACCCTTGGCTACATACCAAAGTGAACTTGGGAATTTTTGTTGTTTAATGGGTACAGAGTTTCTGTTTGGAATGATGACGAGTTTCTAGGGACGGAGAGAGTGATGGTTGCACAATATTTTGAATGTACTTAATGCTACTAAATTATATACTTAAAAAGCATTAACATAGTAAAAAAGAAAAGCTTATGTAATCCAAGTCATGTATTCTTATTATAAATATTAGAAATAACGTATAGGAAAAGGTGATTTTGATAAAGAATTTTGGTTCTCAGGCTGCTGCAAAATGAAATTGCAATGAACCAACAAATTCTTCCCATCATTCCCCTCAGAAACTACTAGGAATTCATCCCACTGGGCTCCTGCATCTCAATATTGGATATTTCACAGGCAACAATCCCAACTATTTCTGTTAGAATCATCCTGGGCTTCACATGCATTGAGGAAAGAGAGATGACAAAAAGCAGGTAAGTATCACATTCCCCAGAAAATACAGTCATGCGAATGCCTTTATTTGTGTGAACATTTGTGTGTAATATGTGTGTGCATGAGTGTATTTACCCATATTGGCTTATTTTACTTAATTTTCTGTGACCTAATTTTTTATTTTTTTTTTATTTATTTTTTCAACGTTTATTTATTTTTGGGACAGAGAGAGACAGAGCATGAATGGGGGAGGGGCAGAGAGAGAGGGAGACACAGAATCGGAAACAGGCTCCAGGCTCTGAGCCATCAGCCCAGAGCCTGACGCGGGGCTCGAACTCACGGACCGCGAGATCGTGACCTGGCTGAAGTCAGACGCTTAACCGATTGCGCCACCCAGGCGCCCCTGACCTAATTTTTTAAAATGTTAACTTAGATATCTTTCCACTTCAGTACTTATAGATTTAGTTTTTCACCTTCAGTAGCTGCCTAATGTTCCACTATATGTAAAAAGCTTGCTTCTTCCACTGAGAGAAATTGAGGGAGTTTGTCATATATATTTTCCCTAATGAATTGTGCTATAATAGATACACTTTTATATGCATTTATAAATGTGCACAAATATTTCATATAAGTTAACTTTCTAGATACATAGTTGCAAGGTCAACAGGTATAACTATTTTATGCAATAAAATTTGTCCAATTATTCTGCAAAAACAAAGATTGCATCAATTTTTATACTTCTACCAAAGGTGTTGTGGAATCTAAAAGGCTTTTTAGATTCCCAAAACCCTATTCCCAGAAATCCTAATGCAGTAGTTCTGAGGTAGGGTCCAGAGATCAACATTATTTAAAAACTCTATAGGTAATTCTAATATTTACCAGCTTCTGAACCCATTTATCAAAGCACAAGATGAACACCAAATTGCCTATTATCTAATTGCAACTAAAATCTAAGAACTAAGAAACATTGTTGACAGAAATTGAAGAACTCCTAAATCAATGGGAAGGTATACTATGTTCATGAATTAGAATACTGGATATTGCAATTCTCAAATTGATCTGTGGATTAAATGTAATCACAATCAAACAGCAAACAGAGAGAGAGAGAGGACACAAGCTAATTTTTTTAAATACAGGAGGAAGACATACTAATAGGTGTCAAAAACAATCACAAAGCTATAGCAATTAGACAGTATTGTACTGGTACTAGACAAAAAAAGAAAATCGGAAAAGCATAAAGAATAGAACATACATTGTCATTGGTAACTAGGATGAGAGTACAATGCAGCAGAAAAAGGGTGGCCTTTTCAATAAATGATGCTGATCACTTGTATTACCTTTTGGGAAAAGAATGAATCTTGACCTCCTACCTTCTACCATACACAACATGAAATTATGACAGATTGTAGGCCAGATGTAAAATAATAGAGATACTAGATAACCACATATGAAAATATCTTTATGACCCTCAGATAAACAGAGATTTTGTAAGAGGACACAAAAAGCATTAACCATTTTTAAAATGATAAATTGCACTATACTACATTAATATGTTCTGGCCATCAAAATGTACCATTAAGAGAGTAAAAAGGTGAGCCAGAGTAAGAAAGATATTTATAATACACATATCTAACAAAGTTCATAAAGAGAATATATTCTTAAAAATTCCTACAAATCAATATGGAAAAGATAAGAAATCCCAAGATAAGAAAATGTGCATAAGATTTGAACAGACACTTCATATGAAGAGGACATCCAACTGGCTGATAAATATACGAAAGTTTCCCACCTTCACTGCCTGTCAGAGAAATGCAAATTAATAATATACATTCAGGGGCCCCTGGGTGGCTCAGTCGGTGGAGAATCTGAATTCAGCTCAGGTCTTGATCTCACAGTTCATGGGTTAGAGCCCTGCATCCAGCTCACTGCTGTCAGCACAGAGCCCACTTCGGATCCTCTGTCACCCTCTCTGCTCCTCCCCCACTTGCACTCTCTCAAAGATAAACATTTAAAAACCAATAATGTGATACCTTTATATACCATCCAAATGACTGAAATGAAAAGAAAAAAAAAAGATAATACCAGTATGTAGTGCTAGTGGAAATAGAAGTTGGTACAGATTCTTTGTAAAATTGTTTGACAATATCTACTAAATTGAATCATGCTTCATTTCTCTGAATTACTGAGGAAGATAATCCTTATGCTATTTAGTTAGTATTAACTGTTGCCTTAAAAAATAATGGTTGATTGTCACATATGTATTTCTTAATTCTCTCCTCAGCATTTTAAAACATCCTGGAGCAGCAAACAACGCCTCATTTCTTTTTTTTTTTAATGTTTATTTATTTTTGACAGAGAGAGAGAGAGAGACAGCGAGAGTGAGCATGAGTGGGGGAGGGGCAGAGAGAGAGAGGGAGACAAAGAATTCGAAGCAGGATCCAGGCTCCAAGCACTCAGCATAGAGCCCGACATGGGGCTCGAACTCACGGAGTGCGAGATCATGACCTGAGCCAAAGTCAGACGCTCAACTGACTGAGCCACTCGTATGCCCTTTAAAATGCCTCATTTCTTATACCAATAGAGTATCTAGTCCATCACATGGTATATATGCAGAATGATATGTTGAAGGTGCCATCGATTTATATTGCCGATTAATAAGCACATTTATATGTTACAAAAAAAACTATTCATTTTTTCTTTGAGATCTACATATTAAACAAGCTAGTGTCTTATTTTCAATTCTTTAAATCTGCTCTAATTGCATTTCTAGGGATTTATTCACAAGAATATTATCCATGATTTCTTTATCTACCAGAAGCTGTGATAGTCACTGAGGATAAAACAAGGAGTAAAACAAACACCTGTCTGGGATAATCATGACCAGACCATAAAAATGAATGGTTGGGTTCCAGTTTAAGAGGATGCTGTAGGAGGATATTGAACTCACTTCCTTCCATGAGTGCACTGAATCCATAGATATATGTGAAACAATTCACTCTGGGGGAAAAGAAACAACCACCTAAAAACTGTCTGAGTGACTCCTACACATCAGACATGAGAGAGGCCTCACGCTGAACCAGGTAGGAGGGACTGGGACACAATCTTACCATAAACCCCATCTCTGATATGGCAACCGACAATTGGGAGAACTCAAAACCTAGACTTTTCCCTCAGGAACAAAGGCTTTAAGTCTCATAGCAAGCACCCCAACTTTTTTTTTAATTTTTTTTTAACGTTTATTTATTTTTGAGAAAGAGAGAGACAAAGCATGAACAGGGGAGGGTCAGAGAGAGAGGGAGACACAGAATCTGAAACAGGCTCCAGGCTCTGAGCTGTCAGCACAGAGCCCGACGTGGGGCTCGAACTCACAGACCGAGAGATCATGACCTGAGCCAAAGTCGGCCGCTTAACCGACTGAGCCACCCAGGCGCCCCACACCCCAACTTTTAAGACCTGCACCTGACAGACAAGTTCCCAAAACATATAGCTTTGAAAACCAATGAGGCCTGTGCCCACCAGAGCCACAGGCTACAGCAATCTGAGAAATGACTCTTCAAGGGTTCACACATGGACCCACCTGCCCCAGAACTTAGTGCAGAGACAGGGGATCAAGAGGTAGACAGACTATATGTGAAAAAGGCTCATTGGCTAATCGTAAAGCATTGGTAAAGCTTTACATAAGGTAAGGCTTTACGTAAGGCAAGCTAATCGTAAGGCATCGAATTTAATTTACATCTAGAGGCCTTTTGGCTGGCCGGTGCCATCTTCACATTCCAGTGACTTACTTGCCCTCTCCCTTCACTGTGCTGCATCAGGGGCACCTCTGCATCAGCCGGCTCTGGTGGCTAGTGTGGCTTATACTCATAGATCCCACAGAACTGTAATCAATGGAAAGATGGCTCTAAATGGCTACCATTCCCAGGGTATACCAAGAAGAAACAGACTCAGGAGCTTGGTCTGTCTGTAAAAGAGGACTCTTAGGTTATCATCATCACTGCAGCCCAAGGGGCAGGCTTCCAATTAAATACACATCTAAAAACTGACTGGAATCCCTTCCAGAGACCTCAAAGGGTGATCACTCTCTTCATATTCCCTCTCTGCCATGCTCCAGAGTGCCGGTATCTCCCAGAGGGGAGCTTTTACATACAGCTGGTACACTGGGTTTTATATCTGGTGCCCCAGTTTTTGCACTGCCCTTTCATTGTCTGGCTCTGGTGGCAAGGGGGAGACTTGTGTTCCTGGAGCCCATGGTACTGTAACAGCAGAGAATTCTTGACTGTCATCCCCAGGCACTGCTCAGAGAGCAGACTGAAATACACCCCCAGTCTTTCTGTGAAAGAGGCCTATCCGCTTGTCCCGGAGCTTTGGCCTGAAGGATGGGCTTCAGATTTGGCACATATCTAGGGGGCAACAGAAGTGCTCTCAGAGAATAGGCTGATGGATCCCATCTTTGTGTTCTCCCACTGCCTCCCTACAGCTCACTGGTGTCTCTAGATAGGAGTTTATATACTCACTGGGAGCATCACTTTTTGCATCTGCTGCTCAGGGGACATCTCCAGATCACTTGGCTCTGGTGGCCAGCAGAGCATACATCTGTGGTTCCAAAGGATTGTATATATTTGCAGACTTTGAAAACTGCTGCTGACGGTCTGGCTCCAATTGGCCTGAATCTAGCTGTTGACTGAGATCTTCCCCTTCGGGAAACTGACAGGTCTTGAAACACTTTCAATTACTAGGCTATCTTTTTCTTTAATTACTTTCATATAAAAGATACCAATGTTCCTTATTTCACATGATATAAAAAACATTAAGTATTTAATAAGTATTTAATGAAAATAAATTTATTGAAGGGTAGCAATGACTAAAAAATTAATACTACCAAACACTACCAAGTCAGACAAATAAAGGCAAATACCATATGATTTTTCTAAATGTGGAATCTAAAAAAACCAAAACAAACAAATAAAAAAGCAGAAACAGACCCATAAATACAAAGAACAAATTGATGGTTGTCAAAGGATGGGGAGATGGGCAAAATAGGATGAAGGGAAATGGGAGGTACAGGCTTCCAGTTATGGAATGAATAAATCATGGAGATAAAGGACACAGCATAGGGAATATAGCCAATGGTATTGTAATAATGCTGTATGGTGACAGATGGTAGCAACACTTGTGACAATCATAGCATAACATATAGAGTTGTCAAATAACTATGTTGTACACGTAAAACCAATGTAATATTGTGTGTGAATTATACTTCAATAAAGCAAAAGAGACAAAAACCAGGCTCCTTGGACAATCACAGAGATTTGCGAGACAACCAAAGCTAATGCAGGGTAAAATGATGGAATGCATCTCCTGAGGCCACTACTTTATCTGGCAGAAATGGCTCTTTTATGTAATGCACAAATCCATACATATTGTCAAGGAAAATGAAGACACATAGGAATATGTTTCAAATGAAGGAAAAAAATGTGACCTCAGGGAAAAAAAACTTTAAAGAAATGGAGATAAATAATAATGTACTTGGTAAAGAGTACAAAATAATAGTGATAAACATGCTCATCAAACTCAGGAGAAGAATGGATTAACACAATGAGAACTTCAACAAAGAGCTAGGAAATAAAAGTACCAAATAGAAATCATAAAGCTGAAGAATCCAATAACTACACTGAAAAACACACCAGAGGGGTTCAATAACAGACTAAATTAAGCAGAAAAAAGGATAAATGAACTTGAAGAGAGGGCAGTGGAACTCACTATCAGAGAAGAAAAAAAATATTCCTTTAAATAAATTTTTAAAAAGTGAAGATAGCATAAGGGACTTTCAGGGCAACATCAAACAGATTAACATTCACATTATAGAGGTCCCAGAAGAGGAAGATAGAGAGAGAAATGGGCAGAAAACTTATTTGAAGAAGTAATGGCTGAAGATTTTCCTAACCTGGTGAAGGAAATAGACATCCAGATGCAGGAATCCCAGAGAGTTCCACAGAAGATAAACCCAAAGAGATCTACGCCAAGAAACATTATATTTAAAATGTTAAAAATTAAGGAGAGAATCTTAAAGGCAGCAAGAGGAAAATAACTTGTTGCATACAAGGGAAACCTTATAAGCTTATCCACAGAAAATTTGCAGACTAGAAGGAAGTGGCACCCTATATTCAAAGCACTGAAAGAAAACACTTCCAACCAATAATTTCTACCTGTCAAACTTATTCAGAACTGAAGGAGAGATAAAGAGTTTTCTAGATAAGCAAAAGCTAAAGGTATTCATCACAAATAAACCAGCCTTACAGGAAATGTTAAGAAACTTCTTTACACTGAAAAGAAAGAGTGCTAATTAGTAACAAGAAAACCTATGAAAGTACAACTCTTGCTGGCAAAGGTAAATATATAGTGAAGATAGTGCATTAACTACGTATAAAGCTAGTATAAAGGTTAAAAGAAAGAAATAGTAAAAGAATTACTACAATTATAATAATTCATTCAGGGATACACAAGATAAAAAGATGTAAAATGTGACGTCAAAAACAAAATATGGTGGGGGAAAGTAAAAACATAGAGCTTTAGAATGTATTCATACTTAAGTTACTATCAATTTAAAATAGAATGTTATCAATACAAGTTGTTATATATAAGAATCATGGTAATCACAAAACGAAAACCTGCATCAGATACACAAAAGAGAAAGGCAAAGAAACCCAAGCATACCATGAAAGAATTAAATCACAAAGGGAGAGAGCAACAGAAGAAATGAACAGAAGAACGAGCCACAAAACAGTTAACAAACCAAGATGGCAATGTTTTTCTGAAGTCACCTCCTCCATGGACACACCAAATTTATAAAGCAGTTCTTCCTGAAGAAGAACTATGGGGCTGACTAGACAGCTTCTGCACAAAAAGAGAGACCGCATAGAGAAACGGGGACACAGTAATGAAGGGAACCTGCACCCCTGAACCTGCCAACTGTAGTGGGGAGGGATAACTGAGGAACTACAAAGAGAGTCATCTGCTCTGGTGCACAGAAAAAAGCCATGGCTTAAATGGGCAACTAGAACATAAAGAAATCAGCCCTAGAACCCTGCAAAATGGCAGGAGAAGTTAGAATTCTCCATGGGTTGGAAGGTGAACTCCACAGTTTATATTCCCCCTCCACCTTGATAGCCTAGATGGGAGCAGAGTCCAGGAGCTATAGCAGGCCTGCTGTTCCAGAGAGCCCTGGACCCCTAAGCCCACACCAGTCTTGAACATCCTGGTGCACAGAAAAACTCCAGATGACTTGCCAGTGAACCACTGGCTCAGAGTGCCTCAGATCCAGCTGCTCTACCAGGATGGTTCCTGCACAGAATACCCTGGGACCACCTGGCCTGTGCTCACCTCAGCTCCAGCAGCATGGCCAGTGTGCCCTCTACATGAAATGTCACGGGACACACCAGGTTGCACCCAATTCAGATTTAGCTCTCTTGCCAGAGTGCCCTTTGCATGGAGAGCCCTGGGTCTCCCTGGCTTACATTCACTTCACCTCCAGATGTAATCTCAGGGTACACCGTCATTGTAGATAGTCCTGGGATCACCCTGGCTCATGCCCACTTCAGCTTCAGCTCTTCTGCCAGGGAAACCTCTACACAGAGAGCTCCAGGACACCCATCTTTCACCCACTTCAGCCTCAGCTGCCCTTCCAGGGAACATCTTGCATAGAGAGCCAAGGGACCACCCCAGCCCATACTTATTTCAGCTCAGGCGATACCACCAAGGCAATCTCAGCACTGAGTGTCCTGGGACTAATGGCCCATGCTACTCACAGCTACAGTTAGCCAGCCAAAGTCACTAGGGACACACAGTCAACACAGGGGATGACCATACAAACACCACTCCTTTAAGGTTAGAAGAAATAGCTGTTTCACCTAATTTACAGAAATTAACATAGAGTCAAGCAAAATGAGGAAAACAAAGAATATGCTCCAAAGGAAAAAATGAGACAAAACCTTGGAAAAAGATCTTAATGAAATGGAGATGACCAATCTACATGATAAAGAGTTCAAAGTAATGGTCATAAAGATGCTCACCAAACTGGAGAGAACAGTGGATGAACTCAGTCCAACAAAGAGATAGAAAATATAACAGAGAACCAATCAGAGTTGAAGAATACAATAACTGAAATGAAAAATACACCAAAAAAGCATCCAAGCTGAATAGCAAAAGCAGAGAATTACTGAAGGAGGAGGAGGAGGAGGAGGAGGAGGAGGAGGAGGAGAAGGAGGAGGAGGAGAAACGTTAAAGGATTAAAGGATCTCCTGGATAACATCAAGCAAACACACTTTTGCATTATAAGGGTCGCAGGAGAAGAAAGAAGGAAAAGGGCAGAAAACTTATTTGAAGAAATAATAGCTGAAACTTCCCTAACCTGGGCAAGGAAATAGACATCTAGGTTCAAGGAGTACAGAGAGTTCCAAACAAGATGAACCCAGTGAGGTCCATAATATGACACATGATAATTAAGATGCCAGTGATTAAAGAAAAAGAATTCTAAAAGTAGCAAGAAAAGGGGTGCCTGGGTGGCTCAGTCAGTTAAGCATCTGACTTCAGCTCAGGTCATGATCTCATAGCTCATGGGTTTGAGTCCCGTGTCAGGCTCTGTGCTGACAGCTCAGATCCTGGAGCCTGCTTCGGATTCTGTGTCTCCCTCTCTCACTCCCTCCCCCACTCACACTCTGTGTGTGTGTCTCTCTCTCTCTCTCAAAAATAAAATTAAAAAATTAAAATAAAAATAAAACAGCAAGAAACACACACACACACACACACACACACACACACACACTTACATACAAGGGCAACCCCATAAGGCTATCAGCTGATTTTTTAGCAGAAACATTACAGGCCAGAAGGGAATGGCATGATATAGTCAAAGTCCTGAAATTAAGAAAAACAAAAAACAAAAAACAAAAACAAAAACCAAGAATACTCTATGGGGCAAGATTATCATTCAGAATTAAGGGAAAGATAGTTTCCCACACAAACAAAGGAGTTCATCACCACTAAACCAATGTTACAATAAATGTTAAAGGGAATTCTTCAAGGGGAGAGGGTGGAAAGGCCACAATTAGAAGTACAAAAATTATGACAAGACAAAATTTCATCAGTAAAAGCAAATATAAATATACTAGAGCAATCACTTATAAAACTAGTATGAAGGTTAAAGACAAAAGTAGTAAAATCAACTATATCTAAAAAATTAGTTAAGGGGACTCACAAAAAGATGTAAAATATGACAACATGTATGTAAAACATAGATGGGGAAGTAAATATGAAGTTTTCAGTATGAGTTCAATTTTAAGAGACCATCAACTTAATACAGATGGTATGTAATTAGTATGTTATATATAAACTCATGGTGAGTACAAACCAAAACCTATAATAGAGTCACAAAAAAATAAAGAAAAACAATGCAAAGTCCTCAATCACACACACACACACACACACACACACACACACACACAAATCAAGAATAAAAGGAAGAACAAAGAACTACAAAAACAACCAGAAATCAATTAACAAAGTGGCAGTAACAAATCTAGAAGACCTTAGTCCTGTGTCAGCACTGGAATACCCTATTCTTCTCAAACTACTCTAAACAACAGAAGAAGGAGGAAATACATTTTATGAGGCCAGCATTCCACCAATACCAAAATCAAAGAAAGACACTGCCACAAAGAAAAAAAAAAAAAAAACCTACAAGGCAATATTCCAGATGAACATAGATGCAAAAATTCTCCACAAAATATTATCAAACCACATTCAACAATACATTAAAAGGATTGTTCACCACAATCAACTGGAATTTATACAGAGGATGAAAAGATGGCTCAATATTAGCAAATCAATCAACATGATATGCCACATTAACAAAATAAAGGATAAAAATAATATGATCATTTCAGTAGATGTAAAAAAGGCATTTGACAAAATTCAACATTCATTTATGATAAAAATTCTCAACAAAGTGGGCTTACAGGAAACATACTGCAAATTGATAAAGGCTGTATATTATAAACCCACAGCTAACATCATAATGGTAAAATACTGACAGCTTTTCTTCTAATATCAGGAATAAGACAAGGGTGTCCACTTTTACCACTTTTATTCAACACAGTACTAGAAGTCTTAACCAAAGCAATCAGACAAGAAAAATAAATAAATAAAAGGTATCCAAATTGGTAAGGAAGAAGCAAAATAGCCACTATATGCAAATAACATGTATTATGCAAAGAAAATCCTAAAAATGCACAAAAACGGTTCAAAGTAATATTCGAATTCAGTAAAATTGCAAGATACAAAATTAACGCACAGGAATATGTTATGTAAATTACACTAATAATGAAGTACCAGAAAGAGAAATTAAGGGAAAAAACCATTTACAATGGTACTACAGAGAATAAAATACCTAGGAATAAACTTAACCAAGGAGGTGAAAGACTTGTACTCTGAAAACTATAAACATTGATGAAAAAAATAGAAGTTGCACAAAGATATTCTATGCACATGGATTGAAAGAATATTGTTAAAAAGTCCATTCTACCCAAAGACATCTACAGATTCAATGCTATCAAATTAAAACACCAACAGCATTTTTTTTAATATATGAAATTTATTGTCAAATTGGTTTCCATACAACACCCACTGCTCATCCCAAAAGTTGCCCTCCTCAATACCCATCACCCACCCTCTCCTCCCTCCCATCCCCCATCAACCCTCAGTTTGTTCTCAGTTTTTAAGAGTCTCTTATGCTTTGGCTCTCTCCCACTCTAACCTCTTTTTTTTTTCCTTCCCCTCCCCCATGGGTTTCTGTTAAGTTTCTCAGGATCCACATAAGAGTGAAACCATACGGTATCTGTCTTTCTCTGTATGGCTTATTTCACTTAGCATCACACTCTCCAGTTCCATCCACGTTGCTACAAAAGGCCATATTTCATTTTTTCTCATTGCCACGTAGTATTCCATTGTGTATATAAACCATAATTTCTTTATCCATTCATCAGTTGATGGACATTTAGGCTCTTTCCATAATTTGGCTATTGTTGAGAGTGCTACTATAAACATTGGGGTACAAGTGCCCCTATGCATCAGTACTCCTGTATCCCTTGGATAAATTCCTAGCAGTGCTATTGCTGGGTCATAGGGTAGGTCTATTTTTAATTTTCTGAGGAACCTCCACACTGCTTTCCAGAGCGGCTGCACCAATTTGCATTCCCACCAACAGTGCAAGAGGGTTCCCATTTCTCCACATCCTCTCCAGCATCTATAGTCCCCTGACTTGTTCATTTTGGCCACTCTGACTGGCGTGAGGTGATATCTGAGTGTGGTTTTGATTTGTATTTCCCTGATAAGGAGTGACGTTGAACATCTTTTCATGTGCCTACCAACAGCATTTTTCACACCATCACAGATTCAATGCAATTCCTATCAAAGTACCAGTAGCATTTTTCATAGAACTAGAACAGATAATACAAAATTTGTGTGGAACCACAATACAGTGAATGAATATCAAACACAGTTGAGAGAAAGAAGAACAAAACTGGAAGCATCAGTCTCCCTGATTTCAACTATATTACAAAACTATAGTAATCAAAGCAGTATGGTATTGGAATAAAAAACACATAAATCAATAGAACAGAATAGAAACCTCAGACATAATTTATGACAAAAGAGTGAAGAATATACAGTGGGGAAAGGACACTCTCTTCAATAAATGTTGTGAAGACTGCACGGCCACTTGCAAAAGAATGAAAGTAGATCACTATCTTATACCATACACAAAACTTAACTCAAAATTGACTAAAGACTTGCGTATAAGCTCTAAAGCTATAAAACTCCTGGAAGAAAAAGGGTTGTAAACTTCTTGACACCACTCTTGATGATTTTTTTTTGCATTTGACACCAAAAACAAAGGCAACAAAATAAGAAATAAACAAGAAGGACTTCATTAAACTAAAAAACTTCTGCACAAGAGAACTTATCAACAGAATGAAAAGACAACTACTGAATAAAAGACAATAAATGAAATCATATTGGATAAGGGGTTACTATCCAAAGTTTATAAAGAACTCATACAATAGCAAAAAGCAAGCAATCAGATTTTAAAAATGAGCAGAGGACCTGAACAGGCACTTTCCAAAGAAGACATACAGATGGCCAAAAGTTACATAAAAAGGTACTCAACATCACTAATCATTACAGATATGCAAATCAGAACCAGAAGATATCAACTCATACCTGCTAGAAAGGCGAGTATCAAAAAGACAAGAAATAGACTTCCTGGGAAGATGGTAGAGTAGGAGGATCCTAAGCTCACCTCATCCCATGGATACATGTAGGTAACACCCCCATTATCATAAATAAACCAGAAATGACCTGAAAACTGGCAGAAAAGACTCTCCACAGCTAATCGTAGAGAAGACACCACATTGAAACTGGTAGGAAAGGTGGTGACATGGCCAGGAACCAAACAGATGCATGAAGCTGACTGTGGGAGGGATGGACACTGCAATCACAGGGAAGGGAGAGGAGCAGAACCCACACCAGGCACCCCAGGCACAGGGGACCCTCACTAGGAAGACAAATCCCCATAACATTTAGTTTTGAGAAACAGAAGGGCTCAACTTCATGAGTTCTTACAATCAGTGAGGCCTAACACATGGAACTTTAAAAATCAGTACACTCAGCTCTGGGAGAGCCAGGAGGGTGGTAGGAAACTGAACTGCAACCCTTAAATATCCAGAAAAACAAACAACATCACAGAGATGCAGCATAGAAACAGCAGTTTGAAAAATGCCTGGGGTATATGGGGAAAAGATTTATTTACTAGACTCAGAATGCACACTAGAAGGAGGGGCAAGAACCTTTAGGAAGCTTCAAGAACAAAAGAGGTGGCAGGGCCATCTCTCTCCATATCCCCAGCCTAGATAACTGATACCTGCAGTGAGGAGCACAAACACTCTCCACTCAGCTTGCTAACAATGTGCCCTGCCCTATGCTCTCCTCCCGCAGACCTGCCCCCTCCAAACCCACCTTGCCAGGAGTTCTCCATAGCCACTCCAGGTCCTTTCCCACAACAGACTGGTGAAGCCTTACAAACAGTGCACCCCACCACCACATTCTTTTGTGGTGAAGGAACCACAAAACACCTTCAGCTCTTCTCCAAAACCGCTCTAGGTCCCTTCTGATAGCAAACCAGCACAAACATTACTGGTACGGCATGCCTGGTTCCTGAATTCTCCTGTGGATGCACCCACCCAACCCACTTTCAAAAGGAGGCCATCCAAAGCAGCACCGCAAACATGACATTATGCAAACACCCCTGACATGGGCCAGCATCACTCCAAAGTGACTCATGCCCAAGGGGAGAAGGAGATAACCATACGCACCAGTACAAATGCAGCACCAGCAGTGTGCCGGGAGCACCTACTTGGTCTGACTGTGGGCCCTGCCTATCAACAAAAGCCTCTCATAGGACAACACAGAGATAGCACCTTGCAGTTCAGTGCAACCACAACGCTGGAAGACACCAGGCGTGATCCAACTCAAGCCCAGGGTGGCCTCAGACTGGTCCATTAATGATACAGGGACCAAAACCTGCCCATAATAGGCAAAGAGAGCCATTGCAGGTGACTAGACATAAAGCAAATGTGGCTCAGGAACAGCAGCAGGGTACATGCAACACACATAGGAGACACCCCTGAAACTACAGGTTCTAGGAAACAGGGGACATTGCACTTCAGGGCACTACAGGACCTCTTTTCATAAGGCCACTACTTTCAAGAGAAGGAGATAGAACTAACTATCCTCACACATAAAAACAGACACAGAGTTACATAAAATGAAGAGAGAGAGGCATATGTCCCAAATGAAAGAACAGGACAAAAATCACAGCAAGAGAGCTAAACAAAACAGAGGTAAGTAATATCCCTGATAGAGAATTTAATGGTCACAAAGATACTCACTGGACTTGAGAGAAGAGTGGAGGATTTCAACACGACCCTTAACAAAGAGACAGAAAATGTAAAATAGAACCAATCAGAGATAAAGAACTCAACAACTGAAATGAAAAATACACCAGAGGGAATAAGTAGTACACTAGAGGAAGCACAAGAACAGATCAGTAACCTGGAGGACAGACTAATGGAGAGCAATCAAGCTGAACAGGAGAAAGAAATAAGAATAATAAAAAATGAGACTAGATGAACAGAACTCAGCAACATGATCAAGCATGACAGTATTTCCTTGTTATAGAGATCCCAGATAAAGAAGACAGGGGAAAGGGGGCAGAAAATTTATTTGAAAAAAATAATAGCTGAAAATTTCCCTAATTTAAAGAAGGACACAGAAATTCAGATCCGGGAAGCACAGAGAGCCCCCAACAAAATCAATCCAAGGGGCTCCACACCAAGACACATAGTAATTAAAATGGCAAAAAGTAATAATAAAGTGATAATTTTAAAAGCAGAAAGAGAAAAGAGAACACATATATAGAAGGGAAACCCTATAAGGCTATTAGCTGCTTTTTTCAGCAAAATCTGTACAGGCCAGAAGGGAGCAGCATGATATATTCAAAGTGCTGAAAGAAAAAAATCTTCAGCCAAAAGTATCTATCCAGCAAAGTTATCATTCAGAATAGAAGGAAAGATAAAGAGTTTCCCAGGCAAACAAATGTTAATGGAATGCGTCATTACTAAACCAGCTTTACCAGAAATGTTACAAGAGACTCTCCGAGTGGAAATGAAACGAAAGACCACAACCAGGATTAAGAAAAGTAGGTAGCACAAAAGCAGTAAAATTAAGTATATCTGTAAGAATCAGTCAAGGAATTAATAAAATGAAAGGATGTAAATTATGACACCATATACCTATAACTGGGTGGTAAGGGGGGGAAGTGGAATAAAAATCTAACACTTTTACTTTTTTAAATGTGTATTTATTTATTTTGAGGAAGACAGAGAGGGAGAGAGAGAGAGAGAGAGAGAGAGAGAGAGAGAGAGAGAACAGGAATGGGGGAGGGGCAGAGAGAGAGGGATAGAGGGAATCCCAAGCAGACTTCTCACTGTCAATGCAGAGCCTGGCACAAGGAAAATTTAGCACTTTGAGAATGGGTTCAACTGTAAGCGACCATCAAATTAATATGGACTGCTATATGCATACAACTTTATATATCAACCTAAAGATTGTGACAAATCAAAAACCAGTAATAGATATAGAAAAAATGAAAAGAAAGGAAGATCACTAAAGAAAGCCAGCAAGCCATGAGAGAAGAGAGATAGAGGCAAAAGGAAGAGAAGAACTACAAAAACAATCTTAAAACAAGTAACAAAATGGTAATAAGTATATATCTATCAATAATTACTTTGAATATAAATGGACTAAAAGCCCCAATAAAAAGACAGTAACAGAATAAAATTTTTAAAAAGCAAGATTCATCTATATGCTGCCTACAAGAGACTCACTTCAGACCTAAAGACACATACAGATTGAAAGTCAAGGAATGGAAAAACATTGATCACACAAATAGAAGTGAAAAGAACGCCAAGGTGGCAATACTTATATCAAACAAAATAGACTTTAAAACAAAGCCTGTAACAAGAGACAAAGAAAGACATTACATAATCATAAAGGGACAATCCAATAAGATACAACAATCGTAATATTTCTGCTTCCAAAATGAGAGCATCCAAATACATAAAGCAGCTATTAACAAACCTTGAAAAAGTAATTGATAGTAACAATATATCCACTTACATCAATAGATCAGTCATTCAAACAGAAAATCAAAAAGAAAACTGTGGCTTTGAATGACACTTTGGACCAGATGGATCTAACAGACATATTCAGAATATCCCTTCCAAAAACAGCCAAATACACATTATTTTCAAGTGCACAAAGAACATTCTCTAGATTAGATCGTGTTAGGCCAAAAACAAGTCTCAACAAATTCAAAAACAGTGAAGGCATATCAAGCATCTTTTCCAACCACACTATGAAACTTGAAATCAACCACAAGAAAAAAATCTGGAAAGAACACAAATCATGGAGGTTAAATAATATGCCACTAAACAAAGAATGGATGAACTAAGAAATCAAAGAGAAAATGAAAAAATATATGGAGACAAATGAAAATGAAAAAACAATGGTTCAAAACCTTTGGGAAAAGTAGGTCTAAGAGGGAAGTTTATAGCAACACAGGTCTACTTCAAGGAGCAAGAAAAATCTTAAATAAACAACTTAACCTTACAGCTAAAGGAACAAACAAAACCCAAAACCAGTAAAAGGAAGGGAATAATAGAGATTAGACCAGAAATAAATGAAATTAAAAAACAACAACAACAACAATAAAACAGATCAATGAAAGCTGGAACTGGTTCTTTAAAAAAGTCAACAAAATTGATAAACCTTTAGCCAGACTCATCAAACAAAGCGATGACTCAACACAATTAGAAATTAAAGAAGAGAAATAACAAATTGGATAGTACAGAAATACAAGGGATTATAAGAGAATATTATTAAAAATTATATGCCAACAAACTGGACAACTTAGAAGAAATGGATAAATTCCTAGAAACATATAATTTTCCACAACTGAATCATAGAGAAATAGAAAATTTGAACAGAGTGATTACCAGCAATGAAATTGAACCAGTAATCAAAAAATTCCCAACAAGCAAAAGTCCAGGAACGGATGGTTTCACAGGTAAATTGTAGCAAACATTTAAAGAAGAGTTAATACCTATTCTTCTCAAACTATTCCAAAAAATAGAAAAGGAAGGAAAGCTTCCAAATTCATTCTATGAAGCCAGCATTACTCTGATACCAAAACCAGATAAAAACACTGTGAGAGAGAGAGAGAGAGAGAGAGAGAGAGAGAGAGAAAGAAAGAAAAACAAAAGCCAATATCTCTGATGAACTTAGATGTAAATCCTCAAAATATTAGGAAACTTTATCCAACAATATATTTTAAGAAATAATTCACCATGATCCAGTGGGGTTTATTCCCATGATGCAAGAATGGTTCATTACTCACAAATCAATCAACATGATATATCACATCAAGAAGAAAAAAAGGAAATAAACCATATGATCATTTCAATCGATGTAGAAGAAGCATTTAACAAAGTACAACATTGATTCATGATAAAACCCCTCAACAAAGTAGGTTTAGGAGGAACATACCTCTACATAATATAGACCTTATATGAAAAATCTACAGCTAACATCATACTCAACAGTGAAAAGATGAGAGCTTTTTCCTTAAGATCAGGAACAAGAGAAAGACATTCACTTTCAAACTTGTATTCCATATAGAATTGACAGTCCTAGCCACAGCAATCAGAGAATAAAAAGAAATAAAAGCCATCCAAATCAGTAAGGAAGTAAAACATTCTCTATTTGCAGATAACATGTTATTATATATATATATATATATATAAAACTCCAAAGACGCTACCAAAAACTGCTAGAACTGATAAATCATTCAATAAAAATCATAAGCTGTGAAATCAATGTACAGAAATCTGTTGCATTTCTATACCCTAATAATTAAGTACCAGAAAGAGAAATTAATAAAACACTCCCACTTACAATTGCATTAGAAATAATAAAATATGTAGGAACAAATTTAACCAAGGACATGAAAGACCTACACTCTGAAAACACTGATGAAAGAAATTGAAGATGACACAAACAAATGGAAAGATATTCCATGCTCATGGGTTGGGAGAATTTATATTGTTAAAATGTCCATACTATCCAAGTATCACAATCCCAGATTTGAAGATATACTACAAAACTGTAGTAATCAAAACAGTTTGTTACTGAGATAAAAACAGACACATAGATTAATAGAACAGGATAGACAGCCCAGAAATAAACCCATGATGTTATAGTCAATTAATCTATGACAAAGAAGGAAAGAATACACAGTGGGAAAGAGTCTCTTCAACAAGTGGTGCTAGGAAAACTGAACAGCTACATGCAGGAGAAGGAGGAGAAGGAGGAGGAGGAGGAGGAGGAGGAGAAGAAGAAAAGAAAGAGAGAAAGAAAAAGAAAGAGAAAAGAAAGAAAGAGAAAGAAAAAGAGAAAAGAAAGAAAGAGAAAGAAAGAGAAAAGACAAAGAGAAAAGAAAGAGAAAAGAAAAAAGATAGAGGGTGAGAGAAAGAAAGAAAGAAAGAAAGAAAAAGAAAGAAAAACTGGACCACTTGTTTTACACTATGCAAAAAAAATAAACTCAAAATGGTTTAAATGGACCTAAATATGAGACCTGAAACCATAAAAATCCTAGAAAAGGACACAAGCAGTATCTACTTTCACATTAGCCCTAGCAACTTTTTTCTAGATATATCTCCTGAGGCAAGGGAAACACAAGCAAAGATAAACTATTAGGACTTCATCAAAATAAGAAGCTTCCACACAACAAAGGAAACAATAAACAAAATTAAAAGGCAACCTACAGAATGGGAGAATATATTTGCAAATGACATGTCTAATAAATCAAAATATATGAAGAGCTTATACAACTCAACACTAAAAAAAACTAAATAAACCAACTTAAAAATGGGCAGAAGACATGATCAGACATTTCTTCAAAGAATACATCCAGTTGGCCAACAGACACATGAAAAGATGTTCATCAGCACTTCCCATCAGGGAAATGCACTTAACATCAAAAAAGTACAATGAGATATCACCTCATACCTGTCAGAATGGCTAAAATCAAAAGCTCAAGAAACAACAAGTATTGGCAAGGATGTAGAGAAAAAGGAACTCTCTTGGAAAGTTTGGTGGAAGTAAAAACTGGCACAGTAACTGTAGAAAACAGTATGGAGATTCCTCAAAAAGTCAAAACTAGAAGTACTCTATGATCCAGGGCTTGCCCTATTGGGTATTTACCCAAAGAATATAATAATACTAATTCAAAGGGACACATGCACCCCCGTGTTTATAGCAGCATTATTTACAATAACCAAGATATGGAAGTAGCTGTGTCCATTGATTGATGAATGGACAAAGAAGAAGTGGTATATATAAATTTTTATAAATATGTAATATATAAATGTATATAAATGCTATTCAGCCATAAAAAAGAATGAAATCTTGCCATTTGCAACAACATGGAGTTAGAATGTCTAAGACTAAGCGAAATAAGTCAGAGAAAGACAAATACAATATGATTCCACTCATACATAGAATTTAAAAAATAAAGCAAATGACCAAAGGGAGAGAGAGAGAGAGAAAGAAACCAAGAAACAGACTGGTAATTATAAAGAACAAACTGATGGTTATCAGAGGGGAGGTGAGTAGGGAAAATGGATTAAACAGATTGAATCAAGGAATATATTTCTGATGAGCACCAGGTGATGCATGGAATTGTTAGACCATCATATTGGACACCTAAAACTAATATAACACTGTATGTTAATTAATTGGAATTAAAATAAAAAATTTTAAAAATAAAATATATATACACAATGGAATATTATTTAGCCATAAAAAATGTTGCCATGGCAACAACATGGTTGGACCTTGAGCGCATTATAAGTGAAATAAATCAGACAGAGACAAATACCACATGATCTCACTTATACGTGAAATCTAAAAACATAAAACAAAGCAAAACAAACTGAGTTCATAAATACAGAGAACAGATTGGTAGTTGATGGTGCCGAAAGCAGGGGATAGGGAGTGGGCAAAATGGGTGAAGCGGTCAAAAGGTATAAATTTTTGTTTATAAAATTATTAAGTCATGGGGGAGTAATACACAGCACGGTGACCATAGTTAATAATACTGTACTGAACGCTTGAAATTTGCTAAGAGAATAGTTCTTACAAGTTCTCACCACAGGGCAAATAATTATTTCAGTATGTATAGCATTAAATGTTAATCACTTATTGTGGTGATCATTTGAAATATATAAAAGTATCAAGTCATAGGGTGCCTCGGGGGCTTAGTTGTTGAGCCTCTGACCCTTGATTTCAGCTCGGGTCATGATCCCAGGGTCGTGGGATCCAGCCCCACGTTGGGCTCCACACTGAGCATGTAGCCAGCTTAAGAATCTCTCTCTCCCTCTGCCTCTTCCCCCCGCTCACTCTCTCTCTAAAAAGTAAAAAAACAAAAAAATAAAATGATGCTGTATACCTGGAAATAATATAATGTTATATGGCAATTATGCCTCAATAAAAAAATAAATAAATGTTTGATGATAAATATGGAGGTACTATAAATTATACTTAAAAGTGCCAAAAAGCCGGAGACTTCTGGTTCTCTGTACACCAATTTGATGAAATACTATGTGACCATTAGAGAAATGATGTAACACTCTACCTGTAGTCACAGAAAGCTGCCCACAATATATTATTTAGTCAAAGGGAAAAAAGGCGCAGATTTGATAAGTATATACCAATACAATAGATTCAGTGATAAATCTCAGAATGGTGGAATTTTGCAGGATTTTAACTTCTTGGTTATGTCTTTATTTTCTGAAGCTACCAATGAGCAAATAATATACCTAAAATAATTTAAAAGCTATTTTAATGTTTCAATAAAATCTTCTCAATTTTCTAATCCCTATGTTTAGCAAGATTTAGCTCAAACATGGGATCTTCTGCAGAGAGGTGACTTCTTCCCTCAACCTAGGTGTTTTGAGGGCCACACCCGGTCCAAGAGGTGAAGTTTTCCATGATCTGTTCCATGATCTCATCCATCTTCCCAGTCTGTGGGGTGGGAAAATGCTGGATCAACCAGGTAGGCCAGTCCCCTGCCACTGTAGGCTTGACTTGAACCTCTCTTTCACCACCAAAACCATTTACCCCTTCACCGTGTATTCAGTGAATATCTATTCACATAGTCCCTGAATATCTATGCTAGATTCTGAACTAGACAGAAGGAAAGCGTGGGGGATTGGCTGGCAAAGAGTTCATGCCTTCAAGGAGATTACAGATTCCCTGGGAGACAAGGTACACATATGCCCATGTGCACACACTGGGAGACAAGGTGCACATTTGCCCATGTGCACACACACCCACACTGAAGATCAGGGTTATCTTTATCCCACCTCGTCCAGGCCACAGTATTTGCCCTGTTCTGGAGATTGCTAGCTACTTACTCCTAGAAGCCAGTTTTGTTTTTACAGAATAAATTTATTGAAATGTGAAGAAAAAAAAAAAAAAGGAAATCAGTGTCCCAATGACAGGAGACAACATTGACTATTGTTCCTGTTTTCAGCTTATTTAACTGCATTTTAATATTTTCCATTAGAAAAAGCGCTGGTGGTGGTTTTGAAAAGTACACAAAAATATGAAGACACAATAAACTCATGCATGATTTTTCCATGTAAGGCGTGAGCAGTGTTGATATTTTAACAAGTTTCCTTTTAACTCCTATATCCTTCTTTTCTTACATAGTTGAGATCAAACTGCATATTCAACGTTGGTCTTGTTTTCCCAGAAAGTTTGTAATTAGTATTTACCCATGTCGTTAAACATACTTCCTAAATGCCATTGTTTAGGGCAGCATCATAATTCCTTATACGAGTACATACTATTTGCCAGGTGCTGTACTGAGTACTGTAGCAGCTGTAAGAACTAACACTGGGGTGTGTTAACCACTTTTCTAAGAGATAGCTAAGAAAATTGTTTCATTTCAGCCTTACAACTTTAGGAGATACTGTTCAGAATAAAAAAGAAAAAGGCCCTCAATTACAGAGGATCAAAGTCACAGACATGGTAAAGGGTAGAACTAAGATATAAAATTAGAAAATCTGACTCCAAAACCTACCTAACTGAACTTATACTACCCCCCGCCCGCATCCTTTAAATGGATAGTAATGGCTCATAGTAACCCATATGCCAGGCACTGGGCTAAGTCCTTTACACGCATTAATTTAAGTAATTACCACAGTCAGTCTCTTACTGTGTTCTTTTTACAGATGAGAAACAGAGACCTAGAGAAGACAGATAACGTGCTAAAGATCATACAGGTAGGGATTGGTGGTCTTGAGTTCGAACCCAGGTCTCTGACTCCAGCCCCCACTTGATTGCTTTTCTCCACTTCGACATAAAACACAGTCTCATTGCCACGTCCAACATCATGAAGTTTTTCCCTCTTCTAAGTTTTCTACTTAGAGTTTTATAGTTTAAGCTTTAACATTGAAGTCTTTGATCTGAGTTAATTCTGTATACAGTGACAGGTAAGGGTCCAGCTTCATTCTTTTGCAATGCGGATATCCAGTTTCCCCAGCACCATTTGTTAAAAAAGATTATCCTTTCTCTATTGAACGGTCTTGGCACCCTTGTTGAAAATCACTGGACCACACATGTGAGCGTTTATTTCTGGGCTCTCTTCTATTCCATTGGTTTCTATTTCTGTCTTTATGTTTTGATTATTTTAGCTTTCTATTAAGTTTTGAAATCAGGAAGTGTAAAACCTCCAAATTTGTGGGGTTTTTTTTCAAGGTTATTTTTATTTGTTTTTGTTTTTGCAATTTGGGGCTCCTTAGGACTCCATATGGATATTAGGATGCATTTCTCTATTTCTGTAAAAAAAAAAAGTTGCTGGGATTTTGAAAGAGTCCATAATAAAGACATGCAAATCGATAATTATAATAATCTGCTGTGAGTGTTGGGAGCCACTAATCTTTCCCACTAAACTTTAAGCATCCAAGGGTAATCATTTCATATTTGTAATAAAAATGTGCTATTGAATCATGTGCTGGGTAGAACCCAATTAAGCCTCTGAATGAATCAGGATTACAGAGCATCAAATACTTATTTCCTTATCTGATAAGAAGCAAGATGTTTTAAGAACCGAACAAAACAAACTGAAAATAAACAGATGGCTTCTTTATGACCAGACTTCTAGTTTCTCAGTAAAGTCAAACAAAGTTGAGGCCTGGCTGGTACAAACACATCATAATTTCCATTATGTAAGAACTCGGACAGGGGGCGCCTGGGTGGCTCAGTCAGTTGAGCATCCGACTTCAGCTCAGGTCATGACTTCACGGTTTGTGGGTTCGAGCCCCACATCGGGCTCTGTGCTGATAGCTTAGAGCCTGGAGCCTGCTTCAGACTCTATGTCTCCCTCTCTCTCTGCTCCTCCCCCACTCATGCTCTGTCTCTCTCTCTCTCTCTCAAAAATAAACATTAAAAAAAAAACTCGGACAGATGCAAAATAACGTGTGGGTTTTTATTTCCTACAGTTTAAAACAAGTAGAACCTCTTCCTAACTGCACCCCCCACCCCCAGCCAGCTATAGCTTAATAAAATCTAAAGGTGATACACACACACATACACACACACACATGCACATGCACACGCCTAACTATCAGAAGTAAGTGGTTTATTATTCCAGGGGCTGTATTACTGACTGCATGCTTATTGTAAGTGCTCGGAATTGGACATGGTTTATTCTATTTATAGCGTTAGTACTATTTTTTAAGTTTAAATAAACTAAACAGATTGAATAATTGAAGTTCGCATAGTAATGTTGTTATATAATATAAAAGGTATGAAACATAAACCTCTTCCTTCCTTCTGCAGAGTCTAATGAAACTGCCAGTTGTTTATTTTAGCACAAGAAACTCTTGGCCTGCAGAGCACAGGAAAGACAGAAGAAACGTTTGCTTTGATTCTTCTAGAATTAACCCAAGAGGCCTTGTAAACCAAGATAGCAAAAGTGCCCTTACACTGCCAGCCCAGGCATTGTCTCCTCTGCGGCCCCTTCTCTTGGCAAACAGAACTCCTAGAGTTCACAAAAGAATAGTCCAGTGTCCAGCAGTGGTGATGTGCAGGAAGAGAATTCACATTTATCTAGGCCAAGAAGGCTCCATCTTTTATGGGATATGACCTCTTTGAAATCTGAAGACATATATGAATTCTGACCCCCAAACTCAAATGCAAACATCCCTGCAAACTTTTACATATGATTTCAGGAGATTCACAGATTAAAACCCCTGGTCCATTGAATCCCAACTTTATATTACATACCGTTAGGTAAATTAATCCAATGTTATATACATTAATCTGGTAAGTGATGATGTTTGGGCCCAAGGGTTCAAGGGAGGTGTTGTAGAGTGACAAGCTTGTTGGTTTATTTTTATGGATTTGCCAAGAAAGAGCCACAGGGGTGGGAGACCTGGGGACAGTGAAGACTTGCTAAGCCACCATATAATAAAGAATTTGGCTTCGTACAGAGACGTCTGCCATTTGCCCTCAACTTCTGGGATGTAATCTATGTCATATCGATAGGACAGTCTTTAGGGAAGAGGTTGGCCACACTAGATCTGAGGGTGGGTGGGATGTGAGGGTGGGGCCAGCCACATGAAATAGTGGGGGGGGGGGGGCGCGGAATTGACCACTATAGAAGACTAAGCATGTGCTTTAGAGTGATGGCTTTGGGTCATGCAGTTGACCAGGAAGCCGAATGAAACCCCAATAAAAACCTTGGATCCTGAAGCTCAGGTGAGTCTCCCTGATTGGCAATACTCCCTGTATGTTGTCACACACTGATACCTGGAAGGTAACATGTTCCTGAAGACAATAGGAGCCTTGTACTTGTACCTTTCCAGACTATATCATATACTTCTTTTCCTTTGACTAAGTTTGATCTGTGTCCTCTACCTGTAATAAACAACAGCTGTAAGTATAATATCTTTCAGTGAGTTCAATAACTTCTTCCAGTGAATTATCAAACCTGAGGATACTTTGAGGCAGCCCCCTCAACTGCAGTTGATGTCAGAAGTGAAGCAGTCTTGGGATTAGGACCTCCAACTTTGTTGTTGGATTCTAACTCTTTGCAGTTGGTTTCAGAAGTCTCGGGCAGAGTTGGGGGTCTGGAGGCACCCTTAACCTCACAGTTTGGCTAACTTTCACGCAGAGCTCAGTAACACCCAGACCCCTTGGCAATCAGCTCCCCAAGACTGGCTGGCAAGTCGTCAGAGGATTTCTAGACTTCCTGCCCCTGGGCAAGCCTGGCTACGAAAAGCCACCTGACTCCTGATATGGAACTGTGGGATGGAACCTATTAACACTTAAATCAAGGTTAGTCTATACCCAAGTTAACCTGTCCCATGGTAGAGCCACTCATTTAGCCTTTCCCACCCAAGTTCACCCCAGCAAGAGTAGAGAAAAACTTAGTAAAAATGGAAGTGCAGGTGAAGCAGAAGCCTGAGTCCTGTTCTCTAGAGCATGCTTACAATAGCCTCATAGTTTCTAGAGCCGCAGAAATGCTTTCCTAGGTGAACAGCAATGACTTACATATAAGGAAATCCCCTCAATATTTGGTTCTGAGTATTTATTGACACATTTGATCTTTAAAGGAACACACGGCATCTGCTACTAAGGGGAGTTGGCCTTTTTTATAGGTACATCTGTTTTTATTACCTACTGAAGAAGAAACCCAGGTGACAAACACTTAGTACATAAGATAAGCAAATGAAATAAGCTCATAAAAAGTCTTAGAATGGTTGAGAGGCAGGTAATTGCCCAACACTTTCCAAACCTTTCATCCCTTCTCCCAAACTAGTGGGAGCATCAAAGCTGGAGATTAAGCAGAAATCAATACCACTCTGCTCCTAAGGTGTCCTTGAGGATTCATGGACTAATTACTGAATGTGCATTGAATATTTGTGTGCTTGAAATACTATGCTGAGCATTATGAGGTGGGTGAGAGCTTCTGTTCCAAACTTAAGACAGGACCCTTCCCTGAGGGACGTACGGTCCAGTAAGAGAAACAGGATAGTGACACCTGGAATAAAAGAAAAGCAAAATAGGGGTGCCTGGGTGGCTCATCTGGTTAAGAGTCGGACACTTGATTTCGGCTCAGGTCACGATTCCATGGTTTGTGAGTTCGAGCCCCACATTGGGCTCTGCGCTGATAGCATGAAGCCTGCTTGGGATTTTCTCTCTCTCCCTCTCTCTGCCCCTCCACTGCCTGTGCTCCCTCTCTCTCTCTCTCAAAATAAATAAACATTTTAAAAAAGAAGAAGAAGAAGAAGAAAAGCAAGATAGAGTGAAGACCATATGGAACGTACCAAAAACAAACAACAACTTATGGAAATTCAAAGAAGGGAGATTTTGCTTCCTTCTGGGAGTAAACACAGGAAAGACTGGGTTTCACATGGGCCAATTTGTGTTTTAGGCCATGTAAATAACAAAATCGTGGTCACTACAAAGAAAGAGCATTAACGAGATAAGAAGGGACTTGGGATATTGGTACTCTGGAGTACTTTTTATCCAGAGAAATAAAATGCAAAAATGGCAGGAAGCAACTTTATTTATTGCTAAGACAGTTGAGACTGAAAATTAGGAAGGGCCAGCTGTCCTAACACAAGGGGGTAGGTAGATCATGTCTTCCCGGGCCCGTGATCGGAAAGCGGGCACAGCATGACCAGAGCAGCCGGGCAGCTTGCACAGGATCCTACGGGGAGTAAGTGGCTGATGTGATTCAAACCCAGGACTGTTTGATGCCGAAGCACGCAGCAAGCCAGAGGCGTAACTTGCCATAGCATGGAGCAGTCTCACACGTGGCTTGGGGTCCTGGAGGCGGGAGAGGGTGGGCTCTGAGAGCGGAAATGAGTGCCTCAGTGGAGGCGGCCCCGATGGCAACGAAGCTGCAAATCGGGCCGGGCAGACACTGGCATCATGATTTCCCACAAACCACCTGTTCTTGGCGGGATGTGAGGGCAACGCTAAGGGTGGGACTGGGTAGGCTTGCCTCTGGGAGAGATGGAACGCGGGGCCAGATGAAGAGAGGCAGAGCATAGGATTTTATGGATGTATAAAGTGTTTCCTGTGTTTTGCTTTGATCTCATTACCCAACCAAGGTAAGGGGACCAGCAAGGGATTCGTTCCTCTGTGCTCTCACTCTTACCCAAAAGGAAGTTATATGTTCTGGACTGTAACTAGTGAAAACATAATTTAAAAACTCTGCCCTTGCTAGGCACCTGAACTAGGCACTGGTTGCAAAACTGCAGTCTTATCTCTATTTAAAATGACAGAGAAATGAACCTGTCCTGTTTATCTCCTTATTAGCAGCTTTCCCTTCTCACACACAGAGTCAAAGAACTCTAGTCACAGGGCATCCGGGAGAATTCTGGAAACTACCGAAGACATCAGTGGGACCTCACCTCCAGGCTCTAGAGCTCACTGCACAATTTCTGGGATCCTGCCACTCTTTACTCTGAAATAATTCAGAAAAAAACCCTGCAAAGACAGGCAATATGAATGCACTACCACCAGAACTCTGGTCTGAAATTCCACTCAGGCGCAACTAGGATAAAACGGTAAGGTGGAAAGGAAGACACCCAGAGAAAACAAATCCAGCCTCAACAGAAAGAATGAATTCGCTAAGAGAAAGAAGAAAGTGGTGTAGAGACACATCTGGGCCCCGAGAGAACAATGGTTTCCTCCCATCCCTCTGGGTCCTCTGCGGCCTCAGTTTTCTTATCTATAAATGTTGACAAAAGTATTTACTTTAGGGCAGACTATTGTGGAATTAAGAGCCATAACAATCAAATAATAATGTGTGACCTTATCTGGACCCTGATATGAACAAACCAATTGGAAAAGACACTTCTGAAACAATAAGAAAAATAAAAAGGGGCTGGGTATTGGATGATACCACAAGATTATTAGGTGTATGTTTTGAAGAAACCATCCCTATTCTTTTTTGAGATGCACAGATGTAACGGTAACATGATCGTCACTCCAGAATTTGCTTTACTGCGTCTTACCAACCAGGAAGGGAGGGAAGGAAGGCATCAATAGAAGTTCTAATTTTCAAAGGCTTCTTTTTGGCTCCTCCCAGCCGTAAACAGCCAACGCATCCAAACCCTCCTCATCGCCACAGAGAAAACCCAAACCTTTCCAAAACATTCTCGAATATGAGCCGCACAAGATGTTGGCTCCTAGTGGGGGCTACCTGTAGGTATTACATATTCCCAAATCAATCCCTTGACATTTTTATGGCATCACAAAATCTACACCTTTGCTCCAGCCTAAATCAACAACAAGAGCGTCAGCCAAGACTGCATATATTGCAGGATCCTTGTAAATCAGCAGTTGCCTTTAGGCTCGAGGGGCCTCCAAATTTGACCAGCTGTTCAAAACAGTAAAATCTCATTAGCTCAATGTCCAGCCACTCAACAGTGAGGCTTACTTCAAAGTCACGCTCTGCAACCAAGAGAGAATAACCAGGAAACTTTTGTGTTGGCAAGTTAATTAACAAGCTGAAAACCCGATTTCTTGTCAATAGGAAAAAAGAGACGGTATGCTATTGAAAGGAGTTTTTTTTTTTCCCCTTTTCGTTACTCTTCCTATTCCCTTTCACGAGGAGGCACTTTTTTTCTAGTGGAGAAAAATCGGTAGAACTTTGACTCCCTGTGATTAAAGTGGGAAACTACACGTTAAAAGCCATGAACACAAGCTTGATGCCGACTGTTTTGATGCACTGAAAAATTTCACTTAGTAATCGTGTTGACTTGGGCACCAAGCTGTGAAAAGATGGCGTCAACTTTCATCTCGGCTGAGCCGTGTTGTGGAAAAAAATGGGTCTTACCTACTGGTATTTAAGTAAAATCCATTATAGACCAGTAGTCTCTCTTAACCGTGTGCGGGCACTGAAATTGTTGGTTGGCAAGTGTATCGGACCCCAATCCCGCCCCAATATCTAGGAGATGGTGAAAAAAGAGGGAAGGCCGGTGAGTGTGGTGTGGGCACGCTTATTAATTGCAGGCATGGAGAGGGGGATGTGGAGAGAAGCTAACTACAAAGCTAATGACTCTGATCCCTGGCAAGCTAAAGCAAATTACGCCCCTCATATTGATATTCAGCACCAGAGGCTTTCACCTTTGTCAGTGGGCTACCTGCACCTAAAGAGTCGTAAAAATCTCCACATTTTGATCTGTTCGATGCAGGGTTTATGGGGACTGTGACGGCGATCAAGGGCACGGAGAGAAGGCGGGAGGTGAAAGACGGTGAACTTGATTGTGTATCTCCCACCGTTGCCAGGGATAAGCTTTTGCGTGGAGCAGGTCTGTCAGTGTAGCAAAGACGACCGATTGGAAACAAACCCTTGGAGCCAAGGTTTGGTAGGAGGGGTCCAGCTGGCATATTAAGGAACGGAAGGCCACACCTGGCTGGACCAATAAATCTTTCCCCAAAAGTGTGCTTGCTGTCATGCTAGCACATGCACAAAACTGTCCTTACGTTTTGTCTCTTTAACACTTTGTTTTTATCATCATGGTGCATTCCACCTCATCCAGAAGCTATTCTGGAAAAGTTCCACTTTAGAATTGAAGAAGATAAAAGAAAAACCAGTAACCGTGTCACTCTCCTAATTTCTTTTTACAGAACCACATCACTCTAGATTATTTTCCTGGTGGCTTTTGAAAAAGAAGCTTAGGGGCCAGAGCAGGTTGCTATTCCAAGGGAGCCCTGCTTCATGATCCCAGGATTTCACTAGAGAAAGCTTCACAACAGCAGGGATTTTCCTTCCCTATCAGTTTAAGAATGGTGCCATGACATAGTGGGCACTCAAGACGTATTTGTGCGATGAATGAATAAATGAAATCAATCTATTTTACCTGTGGTTTGGTGACAGAGGAAAAGCTAACTCCTGTTGGATTCACGAAGTTATGTCTGAGAAGGAACTTCACTGAGGCTTTTCTTCATTCCTTTTATGTTTCTCTCGTATCATAACATTACCGTGTTTTCTAATGATACTACTCATTTGTTTGTCACACGGATGCCAAACGCAGTTGCCAAAGAGGAGGCAACAGGAATCCTGATATGCGTCTTTTGTATTAGTTTTTTAATTCTTTTAACTATTTATTTTTGAGAGAGAAACAGAGACAGAGAGAACATGAGCATGAGCAGGGGAGGGCGGGGGGGGGGGGAGGGACAGAGGATCCGAAGCAGGCTCCAGGCTCTGAGCTGACA
>NW_024412406.1:13458012-13492157 GCF_014898765.1 Herpailurus yagouaroundi
GAAGCAGGCTCCAGGCTCTGAGCTGACAGCACAGAGCCCAACGTGGGTCTCGAACCCATGAACCGTGAGATCATGACCTGAGCTGAAGTCGGTTGCTAAGCCAACTGAGCCCCCCAGGAGCCCCTGTATTCTGTAAAAAACACCACCAAACCAACCATGGAAGGCCACTGTCTGAGAATTAAACTGGCTATTCCTATTGAACAATCGGCTCTTGTTGGCAAGTTTTCCAAATTGCCAGAATGATTTTAGAAACCGGACCAGAGACAACAACGTTAAAATACAAAACCCTGCCAGATTCTCACACAAGTTTTTAACATCACCCTCCAGAGTCTGGTACAGATGAAAGGGTAATTGGAAGCCTGTGGAAAGTCTGAGTAGTGGGGTCACAGATTTTTCTTCGCTTCTCACATATCCCCCCACATTCTAGAAGGGAAGGAAATGACTTACGCAATGTTATGATAGTATTAAGTGACTATTGTTTCGATGTTCGTGCTAACCACCTAAGGCAGGTCAGGGTGTGGATTCTGGCTTTCCAGTGGAGGGGACCACAAAAGTCATGAGTGCGTTTTGGTTCCTTTCTCCTGTGGTATCCAATATGAATCAAGCAGCAGGCACAAAACACAAAGACTTCCAAAAATCTGAGGCTCTTCTCTTCTAGCCCAATGATGTACTTAACAGGAAAAAGGAAATGAAATTAAATGAAAACAGGTTTCCAAAAACAGTGTAGTTACCAGCCAAATCAAAGTCCAAAAAAATGTTAACAGCCCATGATTATATCCTTGGTAAAGGATGATCCAAAACATAATCCATCAGGAAAAGGACAGTTTAGTCCAAGATATTCCTTGAAAGGGAATCCCAGTAGTATATGAAGTAGCTCCAACCTTCCTCACAGCAGGAAAGTACAGCCCCTCTCTCCTCCCCGATCTGGTACATGCGTCCACCATGCCAAAAACCTATTACAAAGCGGACTCCCTGGCCCAGTAAGGTGAGAAGGGCCCAGCAAAGTAGGCGGCTGTAGCTCTACGTTCCAAATGTGTCCCTACATCCATCTAAGCAAAATGAAAAATTCAGTTACGAAGTTTCGTGCAAGCATGCTTCCAGGATGGTGAGGAACTCCAGAAAATGAATTGACCCTTTGTCTACATGCTTACTCTATTATGGCTAATGCTGTAGGATCACCTGCCCACTTAGGCTCTGGCATTTATTTGTTCACCGGGGCCCTGCCGGTGATTCCCAGTGATTGGCATCTTTGGTTACACCTATCTTTATAGGCCTGTCTCAGATTTTCTGCTTCATATCTACAATTTTTGTGATGTCCACTGTTCCCTCGGGTCTTTTCAATGTTGGGCACAAATTCTCCTCCAAATCTACATAGATCCAGGTTAACTCATGTAGCACCAAAGATTACCAGTAGGAAGTAGTCCCAGCCACTTTCCAGACACCTGTTGAGCACAGGGGAGAATATTGAGAATAAGCTTTTATTTTTTTCAGTTTGTCATATTAAGAAAAGAATGACAGAAATCTCTCTCTCTCTCTCTCTCTCACACACACACACACACACACACACACACACTGAGTTTATGTTTGAGCTTTGAAGGATTTAGGAATCCCAGCCCTGTTCAATTTATCTACTGAAATCAAATGATAAGAACAAAAAAAATCCATTTTCAACAGTTGTAGTATTGACCCTTGAACAACATGGGCTTGAACTGCATGGGTCCACTTAAATTCAGATTTTTATTATAAAAACAACCTAGTATTGTAAATATATTTTCTCTTCCTTATGATTTTCTTAACATTTTCTTTTCCCTAACTTACCTTATTATAAGGATATAGCATAATACATAGAAGATACAAAATATGTGTTCATTGACTGTTTAGGTTATTGGGAAGGATTCTGGTTAACCGTAAGCTATTGGTAGTTAAGACTTTGAGGAGTCAAAGTTATACATGGATTTTTGACTATTTGAGGGTCAGTGCCCCTAACCCCTGCATTGTTCAAGGATCATCTATACCACTTTATTTAAGATTCTCATTAATAGGGGCGCCTGGGTGGCTCAGTCGGTTAAGCGTCCGACTTCAGCTCAGGTCATGATCTCACTGTCCATAAATTCGCGCCCCGTGTCAGGCTCTGTGCTGACAGCTAAGAGCCTGGAGCCTGTTTCAATACTGTGTCTCCCTCTCTCTCTCTCTGCCCCTCCCCTGCTCACGTTCTGTCTCTGAAAAATGAATATACCCTAAACGAAAATTAAAAATGTATATATATAGTTGAGAACTGCCTTTAGATGTCCAGATCTTACATATTTAAAGTTCCTTCCTTTCCTCTTTCCTTCCCCTTCCTCCGTCCTTTCGCATACTTGACCAGCAACTACTGATATTTATGGACCAAAGATTTTAATTGCTCGGTCTTAAAGTATAATACCTCTTATGTTATTGGCCAAGTTTTGACTTGTTCATTCACTCATGCAACTAACATTTATTAAATGCCTATCTGTGCTAGACGCTCAGAATATGAACATAAGTCAAACTTTACACTCGAGAGACTTAGAGATCACTAAGGAAAAATAATGCACGTGCACAAGCATAAAGCAAGGAGAAACAAGAAATACATAAGGGGAGTACAGATACAATGTGGAGGAAAAATTTTAGGTACAGGAAGATCAGGGAAAGCTTCCTGAAAGAAGTCATTTTTTTTTTTTAAAGTTGAAGAATGAGCTCACAATAAAATATATGCACTGTGGGTATATGTATTACCTCGTGATATTTTAATAACTTGTCTCTTTATCTCTCTCAATTATTATACAGCAAGATCCTTGAGGGCAAGGGGCACTGTTTTGTCCACATTTATGGTTTGTTTTCTAATACCTATGACAGTACCTGGAATGTGCTCAGTAAATGTTTATTGAATGAATAGCTTTATTAATAATTAATTTGGTCATGGGGAGAATTCCAGACAGAGGCCACAGAGAACAGTTGATTATAGACAGATTCCCTTGATTCCATTGTTTGGCACATACAGACTCTTTCAGCTATGAAAAATAAAGCAATATGTTTCTTGTTCCATTTGAGAGTTTATTTTGATTTGAAACAAACTTCCTTGTCTTCTCCCCACGTCCTGCTCCATGAATTTGCTGGGCGTGCCTGTATGTGCTGAGAGACAACAGAGCTCAGGGTAGACATTTCCTTTTCTCACCCAGGTTTCTGAGCCGCTTCCTGGCTGAGTGGGGGCTTCACTCATGGCCCCTGCAGAATGTGGGAATGTTTCACCGTGGCTACTCTGAGGATTAGCCAAACTCGGAAAAGTGTTTGGAGAGACTTAGATGAAGGTCCCCATAGACCCACAAGGTATTAATGTGATGGAATGTTTAGAAAATCTTGCAGCTTGGCTCACTTTTTCAAACTTGGGAGGCTCTGTGTTGGAGTCATTGCTATGTTCCCATTTCCAAAAGATCAGAGCCCATTACCATTTACGGCATGGGGAAAGATTTAGGGAAGAGAGAAAGAGGGACAGAGTCTGAAGCCTGGATCACTTCAATATCTGTGTGTGTGTGTGTGTGTGTGTGTGTGTGTGTGTGTGTGTAAGGGGAGGGTCTTGTGAGAAGGGACTGGGAGAGTATGGTAAATAACTAGATGAAAAGTGTGATCCAAAGACATTCCAAGTGGAAAGATAGAGCAATCCCTTCCGCATTTCACAGAAGACTTGGAGGGGACTGACTCTTTCTCGGCTTCTTTACTCTCAGTATGGTTTATATAAGTTAAATGATAGAGAAGATCCCTTTAGTTTAAAAGGTACTTAAGAGTAAATTCATTTGATTCGGTTTGAGAGGTGATTCAAGACAGGGCAAAGCTTATGATGTCCCTCTATTTGAAGTCCCAGTCACTTTATTTGAAGATCCTCATTTTGCTTCACTTAGAGTAAGATAAAGTGCCTGGGGAGGACATTTGCTTGACAACCCTTAGCAAAGGCATAGGAGAGCAGCACCTTTACATTCCACGACGTTTGCAACTTAGTATGTTCACATCTATTACTTTCTTGGATTGTAACACCCTAGGGGAGTCATGAGACAGACGTTTTCGGCCCCATGTCACAAAGAAACAGATTCAAGTTAAATACATTTATTTCCATAGAACTGCTAATTAATAATAGAGCCACTTCCTAAATATCTCTTCATTTAATTCTTACACCAGCCCTCAAGGTTCTTGGGTTAGTTAAGCATCTGACCCTTGATCTTGGCTCAGGTCACAATCTCAAGGTTCCTGAGATCCAGCCCCACATCAGGCCCTGTGCTTGAGCCTGCTTGGGATTCATTCCCTCCCTCTCTCTCTCTCTCTCCCTCCCTCTCTCTCTCTCTCTCTCTGTCCCCCTGCCCCTGTACCACTTATGCTCGCTCTCTCTCTCTCTCTCTCTCTCTCTCAACATGAATAAACTTCAAAAAAAAATTCTTACACCAGGCCTACAAGAGAAGTGCTATCATGCCTTATTAGAGATCAGGATCTCTTCAAGTCAGAAATTAGGTGTGTTCCAAAACATCACGGAATTTGTAGAATGGTGAGTACACAGGGTTACTATGACCATTAGAACGTCGCTCTGTTCCTTAATCACACCCCTTTATTTAGTTGACAGTCTGTGCGTCGAGTGCCTGCTATATGGCAAGCACCCCTCTATGTGCTCTAGATTTATCGGCATCTTGTGATGGTTGCAGGTTCAAAGTGGAGATAAGCGAATGACCGCTATTCTGTGTGTCTGTGTGCTCATATGCCTACTGAGGCTCTCTTGGAAACAGCTTGAACCATTTGAAGCGAATTTACCAGAACTTAATTCACAAGTGGAAACAGCTTCTATGTTTTCAGGTCCTCAAGCACTGCTCAAGTAGCTGCAGTGACCACTGCCAAGGCTTTCCTGCACGGTTTCGTCAGAATCCACTGTATCTTGAAAGAACCACACCCAGGGCTTTTAAAGGCTAAATGCAGCTTCTCAACCTACAACCTTAGTCTTAGACCCCACTGTCAGAGAGAGGACCGATCAGTGGCAAGGCTAAGGGTATTCATATTAAATAATGTCTATTTATGTTTTGTTGACTGGCCAAAGAATCCGGGGACCCTGATTGAAGCTTGAAAACAAAATGGTTAAGAGTAAGTTGTTTCATAGAGAAGTGATTGGTTATAAAGTTTTGTGCAAGTTAGTCATTGACTATCGCTCAGGAAACTTGCAGAGTGTGGTGCTACCATTCAAATATTTTTTTTCTTCCTCCCAGCCCTGACTTTCAAAACGTTAATTGATTTGCTCCATGAAACGCCCTGTAAAGTGGCCACATGTTGTAAGAGAATCTTGATAGTATGGGAAATTCAGCAAGAGACTTCGGCAGCATAAAATGATTCTCAAATGTCCCCAGCTCTCAACTTAGCAAAAACAAAGGCTCCCACTTTAAGTGGGATTATAAAGAATCTCCCGGATTTCACTGGTAAACGTCTAAAGAAAAGAAAAATTGACCCACTACCCAGATCACTATACGCACCAAACAGGATTTTGTAAATACAGAGGAAATAATCCTGGACTAGTAGCCAGGAGACCTTGGTTAATTCTGGACTCTGCCGTTGTATAGCTGTGTGACCCTGAACAAATCATGTTCCCCGAGTTTCACGTTCTCAGTTATTAAAATAAATGTGGAACGTCGGTGTGCTTCCATTGGGAATGAACATGGTGCTGGGGGCAGGGGTGCCCGGCTGGCTCAGCAGGAATGCACAAAGTGCTGTGGAGAATTACAGGAACAAGTAACTCTCTCAGAGGAAGTCAGGGAAGGCTTCAGAGAGGAGGAGACATCTGGTCTAATCTCTGAAAGATGAGTGGAGTTTGCCTGCTGAAAAGCCAGGGACAGGAATGTGAGGACAGGAGAGGAGGGAGTGACTGTGTAGTCATAATCAAGAGCTATTCGCAGACAACCACGAAAGGGGATGGTGTGACAGTGTATTCGGGGATGAGGGAAAAGTAGTGACGAGCTGCGCAAAGGGTACGTCGGAAGGCCGGGAGATCACTTTCATTCAGATTTCAGGGCCCCGTGTCCCTCATTCACTTCAGATTCTCTCCAGGAGGTCACAAGCAGCCAAGAGGAAGTTTAATTTGTTTGTTTGATTACTTCTGTTTAGCAGCAGGACGCCATTTTTAATGTAGGAAGAGGCCTCTGTTCGCTGTACGTGGGTGAATTCGATGGGAAAGCAAATGATGGTAAGACACCAATGAGGAAGTTACATCAGACAAGACAAAAGGGTGTGAATTTACAGCCTGGCACAGATTCTCATGCAGAAGAAATTTCTGAATTTAAAACTTGGCAGAAGGAATTTCTTAGGGAGAATTGGCAGGACTTTGTGACTGGGGGAGAGAAAGGAAGACCAATAAACCAAGGGGACTATGGAGTTTCTAATTTGAGAGGCTATATGGTCATTCCATGTAGATAGGGGTTCTCATACTTGGGCAAGCATCAGACAAGCATCACCTGGAGGGCTTGCTGAAACACAGATTACAGGGCCCCATCCCCTAAGTTTCTGTTCGGTAGATCTAAGTGGGGCTCAACAGTCGGCATTTCTTTCTTTCCACTTTAATTTTTTTAATGTTTATTTTTTTTTATTTTTTAAAAAGAGAGACTGAGAGAGAGAGAGAGCACAAGTGGAGGAGGGGTCAGAGAGAGAGGGAGACACAGAAACCGAAGTAGGCTCCAGGCTCTGAGATGTTAACACAGAGCCCAACGTGGGACTCGAATCCATGAACTGTGAGATTGTGATCAGAGCTGAAGTTGATATCGGACACTTAACCAACTGAGCTCCAAGAGTCGGCATTTCTAACAAGTTCTTAGGAGACACTGCGTCTGCATTGAAGAACATGCTTTGAGAACCAATGATGCAGCATTTAAGGAGGTGGATGATAGTTTAAAAAGGGAGTTAAGGGGCACCTGGGTGGCTCAGTCAGTTAAGCATCCGACTTGGGCTCAGGTCATGATCTTACAGCTCCTGAGTTAGAGCCCAGCATCGGGCTCTGTGCTGACAGCTCAGAGCCTGGAGCCTGCTTTGGATGATGTGTCTCCCTCTCTCTCTGCCCCTTCCCTGCTCATACTCTGTCTCTCTCGCCTTTAAAAGTAAATAAACATGAAAAATATTTTTTTTAAAAGGTAGTTAAAATTAACTGATGGGTCAATTTTAAGCATGATCGATGAAGGAACGTATAGGACAGGTCATATATTTCTCAATGAATCATCACCCCATGGGATATAAAGTCCAAGATATCAAGGGTAATCTACCACCAGTGCTTAACATAATGCCTGGAACATATCCACTGCTCAGTAAAGATTTCCTAAATGAATAAAGAATGTTAAATGAATCCAGGTATACATAGCCAGAAGGCAGTTGGAAATGTGGGTCCGCGAATGTTGGAGAAGTCTTGTCTCTTCATATGGATTGAACTAGAGATTGAAGAAGGATGATTATAAATAAGGCAGTCAAGCCCCACATTGGGCTCTGTGCTGACAGCTCAGAGCCTGGAGCCTGCTTCGGATTCTGTGTCTCCCTCTCTCTCTGTCCCTCCCCCGGTCGTGCTCTGTCTCTCTCTCTCAAAGATAAATAAACGCCAAAAAAAAAAAAATGTTAAAGAAGGCAGCTAAAAGCATCAGGACTGACACTTTTCAAATCCTTAAGAAGTCTGGCACGATTAGGTATGAGAAATTCCATGAGTTCATCAACTTTACAGGTCCGTGCCACCAGAGGGGTAGAGATACAGTCCGTGTTTGCAGTGTCTCCCAGTTTGAGCAATGCGTTAAAGGAAGAATCTCTGTACTTGGAGGGAAGCGGGACTAGATGGCTCTCAGTTCTCTTCCAACTGTCTAATGTAGGTCATGATCCTATGACGTAAGTAGAGAATAGGGAACAATGGTGGATTCGTGTAAAATGCCAATGAGGAACACAGTAGTTGGACGCGGTAGAGCCAACCAAAATTTGTTTCAGAGCGGGAAAGACAAGCATAATAAAAATATAAGAAAGAGCTAAGATACTCTACGGAGACGAAACACATGTGAGTGAGAGGACTGGTGAAGGGCCACGACCCCGCCCTAACTTGCCAAAATGAGCGGATGGACCATTTCCCCTCCTAACCAAGACAACACCACACACAACGTAACAAGACGATACACGAGGCGGCTCCCCTTCCGTCTCCTTTGCCTCGTTATTCAGACGTTGATAGATTATGAGAAATTAAAGCTCTCGTTTATCAGAAAGTCCTAGACAATCCTTGTGCCGAAAAGTCACAATTTCGGTTTCGGAGGCGTCAAGAAAAGACGCGTGTATTCTTAGATCTCACAAAGGATTATTTTTTAGGAAGACAGCGTATAAATCAGGCACCGTTTTGCTGAGAAGTAAATTCTTTTCATCAGTAAAGGAAATTTGTGGCCTGATAGTGACAGAACATGGCCCTCTCAACTTAGAATATGCTTTTACCTCTGCTACTGGTTTAAAAATACTTTAGAAATACACAAAGGATTGAAAAAAAAAACGGGAGTTCGGTGCCTTAGGGAGTACCGCTAGTTTAAATAACACATGAAAAGTATTTATGAGCCCTTTTTTATGAGGTGGTCAAAGAAAAGACCATCCAGCATGTAACATAAGACTGGCTGAAGAAGAAAGCGTTTCCAAACCACGCTGGAGAGTTAAGCATGAATGGAATTTTATTTTAGTCTCTATTGCTTATTTAAATGCATGGTGTTTGCAGATGGGGCCTAAATGATAGTGCAGATCAAGGTGAGGCTTGCCAGGAAGAAAATAGACTAGTCTATTATTCAAAGCATGTGACCAGGTAATGTTGGAACAATCTGAAATCTACAGGTCGAGCAAAAGGAGGTTTCCGGACGGGGTGAGTCGTCGTAATGCGCCTGAGTCCATTTTGAATTCTGTGGGTTGAGCATTTGCTACAGTCAGTGCTTTGGAATTACTCCATGTTCAGCAAATGTGGCTACGACGTCCTTGGCCAACGATGCCAGGGCACAGCACCCACAGAACCGCAGCAACAGCATGTTATAGTCCTCGGCCCAGTCGGCTCCAAAATGTGCCGTTCTTCATTTGCTCCGCTGTTGCAACTGACCTCTCTGGAGAGTGCATGCCTGTAGCTTCATTTCTCCTGAATGGTAATGGGTCTGAGCTCATCTCCTCACAATCTCCCTTCTGGATCCCCGTGTGACAAAGAGCATGCCCTAGTGTGTGACAGCTGGCAAAGGTTATGGGTTGTGGACGCAGCCGTGGAACGGAACAAAAATAACCGGCCCCTGGAGGCATTAAACAGAGATCCTTGGCCTCATTAATTTTCTGTCTTATAATGAGCATCTGCCTCCCGAGTTGTATCAGTAACAAATTGTAAGGGTAAAGCGTTCCCTCAGGCCACCAGTTGATCGAGTTCCATGGCTGTGTCAGGAGTATTGATGTGTTTAGCCCTTAAACGAATGCTAAAGGCTCCTGGCTATCCACTCATTTATTTCACAAACATTGATTGAGCACCAACTGTATTCTAGGCACTGCGCTAGGCTGTAACTGATGTGACTTTCCACCAAATTCCTTTTGGATACTACAAACAGACGTGGTATATTAAATATTAAGTTAGCATTTCTGGATTGGAAAAGACAACCCGGGGACCTGGCTGGCTCAGTAGATAGAACATGTAATTCTGGATCTCAGGGTCGTGAGTTCAAGCCCCACGTTGGGCATGGGGCCTACTTAAAAACAAGAAAACCCATTTCTCGTTTAAGGATTGGCAATAGAATCCATCGGATCATTAACATAACATTCCTCCTCAAAAAGCCCGTGTTTCAAGCTCAGAAGCATCAAGCATGAGACATAATTTATAAATCTCGCATTTAGTAGAGACATTAAACTTGGAAAAACAAAACCAATCTTGGACAATTTGTCATTCGTATGTCTACCCATACATACACAGGTGATAGGAAATGAAGCTTTCAGGAAATTCAGCAAAATCATTAAAACACTTTTTAGTCCCTTTTATTTTTTTTTTAATTTTTCAAAAAATTATTTTTCAACGTTTTTATTTATTTTTGGGACAGAGATAGACAGAGCATGAATGGGGGAGGGGCAGAGAGAGAGGGAGACACAGAATCGGAAACAGGCTCCAGGCTCCGAGCCATCAGCCCAGAGCCCGACGCGGGGCTCGAACTCACGGACCGCGAGATCGTGACCTGGCTGAAGTCGGACGCTCAACCGACTGCGCCACCCAGGTGCCCCTTTAGTCCCTTTTATAGAATCAAATCGGCTTTGTTAGAAATGTTCCTTTAAACATTCACTCTTTTCATTCCTTGCTCATCCACCTTCCTTACTCCCAAACTTTGGGTTTGTGGTGCATGGACGGTGATAGAACTGATTCATGCAAAGCTGAGGTCCTGATCCTGCCCATTTAGAAGGGAGGACATCAGCCAGTGCACAGTGCAGCTTGGCACATGCATACCACCCCCCCCCCCCCCCCGCCCATCCTCCATTCCCCTTTCTTTCCCTCTAACCTTTGTGCCAGATGGAATAGTAGTTTACCAGCAGGAGGGGACTCCAGCCTGTGGCCGCCTCTATGTGAGACCGCTGGATGTGGAACCAAAAGGTGTCTACCCTCTAGCAGCTGTCAAGCCAAGCCCAAGGTAAATGATCACTCCTTCGTCTGGTGGCGGGGGCCCCTCTCCGGGAGGTAAAGGTGAAGTTTAATTAGCTTCTGATAAGAGTTAATCCACGATTCCTCACTTTGCACTCCCGCAAAGTGATTTTTAACGTCTGTCTTGCTGCACCAAATGCAGAGTAAATAAAAACAGGATGCTGCCTCCCCGTGTTTTCTTGCGGTCTTTGCCGTACCTGGTAGAGGCTGGAGACTCCGTGTTTCGTGCAACTCTGTGTTTGGAGCAACTCGCTCCAGACTTACCAGCACAGGGCCATGTGGTGGAAAGGGCTCTCAATCTGATTATGGGTTTCCAGCCAGATTTGAAAGGCAAGAATTTATGATTCTTCTTCTCAAATAACCTGTCTTACAGCTCAGCAAAGGACGACTGCGGAAGCCCCTCGTCTGATTTTTTTTTCCTCTAAAATAAACAGTGCAATTTCTCAAGTCTACCTGATTAATTGGAGGTCACTCTATTAGACCTTATGTTCAAATTCTTCCTATTTTCTTCCCCAGAGGCAGGTATGCTTTTGGTTTTAAAATGAAAAGATATAACAGCTGAATGCAACACAGCCCAGTTTCTTCAAGACTATCCTGCAATATCTAACATCTAACGATAACTTACTTTATTTAGATTGTCCCAGCACCTGAAAAGTCATGAGCATGAAATCCTACCAGGGTTTTCCCAAGACGCCCCCTCAGTGCACCCTCATAAGGAGGTGGTAGGAAATTCTTCACAACAGACTCAACTGGGTGATGGTTGTAAATGTGAAGACCACATATTACCAATCTGGGCTGAACACTAAATCTAAAAAACACTCCATATTTTGGAGTTCTGTGACCATACAGCAAGCACAATTGTAATACCATTGACTATTCCCTATGCTGTTCCTTTCATCCCCGTGACTTATTCTCTCCTTGACTGGAAGCCTGTTCCTCCCACACCCACTTTGCACTTCCCCTCACCTCCCTCCTCTCTGGCAACCATCAGTTTTAAAACAATATTTTTTAAAACAATCTTTTTTTGATAAGCCACGGTTCGGCCACGGCACCGTCACCTGCATGTTGAATGTAAGGACCATGCTAGGTGCTGGAATATTTTGGCTTCATAGACAGCAAGCTCACTGCAGCATCCAGGGACCTCGGAAAACTACCCCTGACTACTACCAACAAGGGATTAATCAAGATCCTTCTCTGCCTTGGGCATCATATCCTCCAGTTTATGAAATGCCGACCATAGTCTGTGGACTTCTCTGTAATAAATTTTAAATGAGATTCATCAAGTCCTTAATGCACTCATGTACTTAACGATCTTGAGCACCAACTTTGGATTAGGTACTGTTCTAGCTTCTAGAGCCATTCCTCTTACGGAAGCTGCATTCCACATTCTTACATTCATAAGCATTTTATCGAGATCATTTTCCACAGACCGAACAGGGGTTGGCATGTCTGAAAAGGCTTTGGGTTGTCTGGAGCCAGCAACCGCCATGTTATACTCAGTCCATTAGTGATGCCTGTCGACATATGTGAGATAGGGAGCAATCGTGTAGGAAGGCTTCCCTTGGTTTCACAGACACATGGAGATATAGTTCCCCTGACCAGGGCTTGGTTATATTGGAAATCGGATACCTGAAGATTGAGTCAAGTAACGCAGAACACTGGAGGGTGTCCTCATGAACAAGGCACAAGACTGCATATGGCCATCTCTCCACATGGCCTCTAGCTACTCCCATCTACGCATGGCCCCAAACGTACGCATCTGCCCCAGCTATGGAGTGGAGACAAAGGCAGAAGGGCATTTATCATGATAGTTAACATTTATAAATGTCTCTTAAACAATGGAGAGCTTGGAGCTAATGGGAAGTGATTTTAGTTCAGTTTCACCTATCATTCTGGGGAAAATGAAGAGTAATATGAGAAACCCTGATTTATGAAGAGCCATTAGAGTCACAATGGCCTGAGTTCTAATTCTAACTACATGGCTTGCCACCTATCTTGAGCGAGCTCCTCAATCTGAGTCTCAGTTCTCCCATCTGAGACAGGAAGGTTATGCTGCCTATGAGCTCCTGTTCTTCTGATGGTTAAGTAAGATAAAGTGTCTATCAGGGTTCCCAGTACCAAACAGAGACCAAACAGTGTTAGAAATCTGCTTCTTGCTCACTTCCTACAGCAAAACCTTCTGCCTTCATTTATGACCGCGAAGAAACACAGGAGATCTGGATCAGAGTTCTGTCGTCTCTGGCAATATGAAAGTCTCTATGTAATCTTTCAACCCATTTGCTTATTCAACTCTCTGTAGGTCACATTCCATGTGAAAGGGACTGTCTCAAGAAGAACAACTGTCATCAGGCTCTTTATTTTTACACCAGGCTTTAATCTCCCATCTGTAGTTTTTAGGTAAAGCCTACAGTTGATTGCCTACCAAGAACATTCGAAGAAGAAAATCTTTTTGCACTTCCTAAGTATGTCCAATTTTTTCGAAGGCAGGATTCCAATCTCACAGTCAGAAAATGTGGTGTTTAGGGTGGCAGTTATAATACTGTGACTATATTTCTCAAACCATAAATTGACATGTGGTCGGACAAGCATCAAGTGTACTTTTGGAGACAGTGGGATAGAATATTTGAAATCAGAACTGGAAAATTTGGGACATATGAAGGCTATAAATAGTGGGCAGAGACTGGGCTGGTTCCAACAGAGACTTGATTCCTACTAAGAACCACATAATTAGCCAGCCCCCATTTGTTATACATATAAATACCGGTACATAAAAAAGGCAATTTAAACCAGAAGGTAAACACGCCAAGCCTGTGCCAGAGGGCTGCCTGGCACACGCATCCTCTGTTCCCAGAGTTCCATACGGGATAAGGCCGCCCTGGAGAAACTGACAACATAGCTGGGAAAGAAAACCTTAAAACCCGAACGTTCTCAGAGCAGGGTGTTCACGGACATGAAATGGTCATCCTCTGTCGTCCTACGGGAGGAAGGTAGAATGATTTTATAGAGGAAGTTTTAACAGGCCCATGCCTTTTCCCAGTGGGAGAATCCACTTTGGGATGAGACCCATTAGGAAGTTACCCCTGCGTAGACTGACAAAACAAAGCTGGGGTCAGAGTAAGACAGAAGAGAGCTGGGGCAGAGTAAAAGCAGGCAGCATGCACTTCACAGAGCGTGTCTGAGGGAAGTTATGCTTTTTTTTTTTATTATTATTATTACTTTCACACTGTATTTTAGAAATAAGGTACAGCACCTCTCTGCAAAACATAAGGACCTCAACACGAGACTTTGGCCGCTCCAACAGAATGGCCATGGGTAAGATGTGTGGGGAATCAATTCATCAGCACGATGACAGAAGTGGTCTATTTGAAGAGCATGACTCATGGCTGGCACATCCCAGACGCACTGCTAAGGGCCTTGCAAATATCCTCTCTCAATCTCCACAGCCCCTGTCATCATCTCACTTTTTACAGGTGAGGACAGTGGGGCTGAGAGACATGCAGAGAACCCCACGCAAGTTCACGAAACTTCTAAAAAACTGTCCCGTCTGAAACTGAATCCATGGCTTCCAGTTCTGATTCTGTGATTCCCGGCATAACAGCACGGCAAGAGGAAACGTACTTCAGGAAGGACCAGAGCAGAGACTCTTCTCCCGCCCTTCTGATTCCTTACAGCAAAAGCATCAGAATCACAAAGGAACGCTTTGAAAATACAGGTGCTTGGGCCCCAGCCTGCCATTTCTGATCCAGAGGGCCTGGATCCCTGTATTTTGAAGCAACCCTCCTAGCCTCCCCTGACGATTCTCATACACACTTCCTGTGAAGAACTTCTTGACAAACTCGGCTGTATCTGGCTGAGCTGCTACGTATTTCTCAGTGAGGAGGCATTCGAAATCAACATTTGATAGGACCAGTAAGCATTTGTTGTCTACCCAATATAAATCCACCTTGGATGAACATGCAGTAGTGGCCACATAGGCCCACATCCAGGGTGGTGGCCCAGGCATTTTCGAAGCACCTCTCGAGATTCTGTATTCACTCGTGTCCACTCTGGGTGACACGTTACCGAGTACTGCAGTAAGCCAAAGTCAGATGAAGCCAAATTCCAGGTTCAAGGGCACTCCTCATGGAATGCTCTGAGCATGGCCACGTTCTGAAAAATGGTGGGGAGCGGCAGCGGCAAGAGGCGCAGGTGTAGCGACGCAAGCACGTCTCAAGCGGCTTTGGGTAAATGGAACGTGTGAATTTTCAAATATGGAACACAGACTTGGATTCAAAGGGGAAAATTCCGAGAAGATTAATCCTTACAAAGTGCTCACAACAGGAAGGCAGAAAGGATGAAGGAAACAGGTCCATTTCCAGCATCTTCGTTTGAAAGTTTTTGGTGCTGTCACCATGGAGATGTGTGTGAAAAAGAAATGGGACCAAAATACCCAAGTTCCTATTTCTGTATAACCACGTCTCAGAGGTTATACATTGCTTACTCTCTTGAATGTGCAATAGAACAATGGAATTAAACTGGGCTCTTCGCTTGATAGAAAAGAACACGGTGCCACGGGCAACTTGTATTCCTAACTGGTCTCTGCTACTCAGTGACTTAGGCAAAAGACGTTAACTCCCATGCCTTGATTTCTCAATCTGAAAATTTGGGGAGAGAGGAAGAAGGGGAATATTGGTAGATGAGAGACACCACATTTGTACTATACTTATGCTCTAATTGCTAACTACCCACAGTTATGTACATTCTGTTTTATGTGCCTTATAAGAGTCAGATGTGGAATCCCCTGTGGTGGTGGTTGTTTTAACTCTCTAGAAACTTGAAGGGAAGTTAGAACTAAAATGAAACGAAAGAAATAGAACTTAAGAATTAAATGTTTTGAATATTTTCCTTCCTAATTTGCTTTGCAGAAAAAATGGAATACAGAAGATCATCAACGGAGTGCTTTCAAGTGAATCGCAATCACACGCATGTGCAAAACCATCGGTGAAGTCTATATGTGCAATTAAATGCCTAATTATGCTTAAAGAGCCCCTGCATTCTTTACTCCCTGACTATACCCTCAGGAAAACACACAGTGGCCTTCTGTCTTGAGTACGGGTTCTTTAAAGTGTTTAAATGCCATGGAAGTACAACTGTGTGCCCAATTAGGGGTGCAATTGCTGGGTCAAAGCATGAAACTCAGCCCATCCTCTGCCACGCTGGGTTAACTCTCCAGATTCTGGCTACTAACCCAAAGGGCAATATTAATCAGCTTCCTCTGTCATCCAGGGGCTCGATGAGAAGTATTGGATGCGTTATTCATTGCCAGTTTTAGAGACGGTACAAGGGCGGGGGATGGGGGGTGGAATGTCTGACTTCGGTGTTTCCTTCAAGGGTTTTTATTTGCTTCCTCAACTAAATGATTGAAAATTATCCTCAGACACTGCTCTGCTGCACAGAGTCAGGTATTATGGCAAATGAGGACAAAAGGATACGAACTTCTCCTTCATTCCATCTACTAATCCTGATCATGCTCTTTTTCAGCCCATTGAAGACAGTGGATTACCAAGATAGACTCATTTCTAAGGACCTCTAGCACATGTCCTGAGAAGTTTGTAGTAAGGATTTTAAAAATAGTGTATTTTCTCATTTGGAAGTCACAGATAAATCTTTTTCATCCAAAGGTCTTCCATCGGTTGGCCATCCACCTCCCTAGTTCCAACAGTTTCCCACAGACTTTTTAAGTAATTGCCAAATCAGGTCATGGTCAGTAGGGGGATGCGCTAGATGGAAAAGTCCAAAGCCAATGGTTAGGTAGCCACACTTTGTAGGGCAGCTAAGAAGAGCGGGTCTCACTGGTGGAGAAGACTTGGGTGGAGGGGCATGGGGAACAGGCAGGGAGAGAAGAACTGGTGTCAGGTAACATGTAACAATCATAGGAGAGATCTTTTGGAAGCCAAACTTCGAGCTCTAGGGAGACCATTGCAATAAAGGATTTGAGTCCCAGAGAAGAGGTAAATATAAGGAATCAAAGAATGACCCAAAGCAAAAGAAAGAAGCCATAGAACTCCAATGCAGGATCAGAATGTGAGGACAGGGTTTGGTCGTGAGAAACAAGGTAAGAGGCCAGACATTGAGACTTTTTACTTGAAAACCTTTGACTAAACACTTGCCATGTGTCATATGGTAATTGTAGTGGTCAGTGTTGATAATACAACAGTAAACTGGTTTATAAAAGTAACAGTCAGGGGCGCCTGGGTGGCTCAGTCGGTTGAGCGTCGGACTTCGACTCAGGTCACGACCTCACGGTTTGTGAGTTCAAGCCCCGCGTCAGGCTCTGTGCTGACAGCTCAGAGCCTGGAACCAGAGCCTGGAGCCTGCTTCATATTCGGTGTCTCCCTCTCTCTCTACCCCTCCTCCACTTTCAGTCTGTCTCTCTATCTCAAAAATAAATAAAAACATTAAAAGTAATGGTCAGGAGGAGACCTGATAAGAGGCTTCGAATACTGAACCCACAGCAATGGACTCAGGGAATTCTTTAGCTCTCTTTACAGCTTCCAAAGTCTGGGATAATATGGAAGTAGTTTCTGCTAGAGGCATCCAAGAGCCATTGGATCAGGGCTCGAGTAGGACCCTGATTTTCTGGTATATGTTTACTCTTACCTCTTATTTGTCCAGGCTACTGCTTGTTTACATTCCCAGTCTTGTTTAAAGGAAGGAAGGAAGGAAGGAAGGAAAGAAGGAAGGAAAGAAGGAAGGAAAGAAGGAAGGAAGACAAAGTAAAAGGAAAGAAAGAAAGGGGGGAAAAAAACCTGTCTTAACATGCCTTACCTCCTTCCTAGTTGGCTTAGGAGCAAAAATTCTAGCTCATCATGAAACAGAACCTAACCTCTCACTGGCAAAATTGCCCCCCACTGTATGGTGGGCACACAGAGCTCTCTGGGCCCATCCCACCAACCTCCTCCTTGCTTTTGCCCGAAGAGCTCTGTGTGACTGGTCATAATCAAAACAGTTGAAGGGCTGGGAGGCTAGTCCCAGTCTCAAAAAGAAATGCAGTGGCTGTGCATCAACATAAACATGCATGTATAAGGTAAATCTATGTTATTTAGAATTTATTCTTGTCATCGATATAACCAACCTTGATGGATAGTAATAATTATATGGCAGGGATCAAAGATGCCGTCTCCCCTCTGATACTTGGAATTGTGCATGACAAATAACACATATGGATTTCTATTGATACATAGAATGGGAAGTCACAGGCTAGATTGTAGCTTGGCTGTATGGAAATCAGTGCAGTGCTAGGTAAACCTTTTTTTGCAGAGATCCACTTGGTCATAGTTATTGCTTATTAGTGGATCTAACATTCATATGATTTTCCCTAACTGTAACCAATGAGTCACAACAATTACGTGGTTTCCATTGAGTTGGAGACAACACAGAGCTGGAAGAACCCCATACAGCTGAAGCTTTATTAGCCTAATGAGAAATCTGTCCCATGATAGATACAAGGCAAGATGCTAAAGTGGAGGCATTCAATGCCTGGGAAATCAGAATCATCTAGAACTAGATTCTGCCATGAAACCTTACTTTTGTAAACATCCAATGGGTTCAAAAGGACTGAGAAAATTTGCAGGGGGGGGGTGCCCTGACACGCTATTACACAGGCGCTTCCTGGGTTTATTTGTGATCACTAACAAGCAGTCAACAGCACTGCCCTTGCCCCCAACATGTGAAGGGTCTCACATCAGGCACTTTCCTTCAGATTCTCATTCTTTCTCCCTTGTATGACTCAGAGGCTTTCCACCGATCTCCCCACTTATAGCATATCCACTTTGTCACAGACACATGTGTTAGAGTAATATTCTAAAAGCCAGACTCTGTTCATGCTACCCAATTGTCTGCACCTTCAAGGACTCATCTTTACCTAATATAACAACTGTCACTGCCATTTGCTGACCGCTAGTTTCAGTGCTTTGCCTTGATTACTGTCATTCTCACAATAACAATATAAGGCAGGGGGTAGCCCCTTCAACCATTCGATAGGCACACATGAACAAATCCTCGCTGAAGCAATCAGTGAGACACGCGTCATGGAATGGGACAAGCTCGGAGGTCAGATGGACCAAGGTTCAATTCTTCACTTCACTTGCTACTTAAACCCTAGGACCTCTGTTTCTCTGCACCATAGGCTTGATTTCAGAATTCACTTATGTAACAAGTACAAAAGTGCTCAACATAGCCTACCAAGGAGCAAATTTTCAAAAGCCTATTATTATTTTTAAGATGATTTATATTCAGGCATTACCTCGTCTTTTGATCATAAGCTCCTCGAGAAAGGGGTCTCACTGACAGATGTTGGCATAGGTGCTACTATTCTTTCCGCGTTTTTTGATGAGGAAATTCTAAGGCACAGAAAAATTAAGTAATTTCTAAGGTCTCACAGGAGATGGTAAAACAGATTCAAATCAGAGCCCATGCATCCTATATATCATGACAAAACAGCAACAGTCTGGATACTGTGCTGTCCACCACATCCACCTCCCCCCCCACCCCCGCCACAGTAAGGACATCAATCTAGGCAGACCTCAGGGAAAGTTCCTATACCTGATCTACCAGTTACTAGACTATCAGCTGCCTCCTTTAGAACACCCAATGCTGTTAGAACCTGTGTTTGTACAGAGGGGTGAAAGGAGAGTATGGACAGTAGAGATTAATGTCCATCTTTAAAAGCCCATAATTCTAGGTTTGCAAAGGTAGTTCCCAGTGCATGAAGAGGTCTGTTGGTAAAACGACCCACATGGATGCAACTTAAGAGGATAGGTAAAGACCCACGAAGCCCCTGGAGGGCAAGCTTTCTGATGAGGTCATCGTGCGTGAGGAAGTAGATATAAACTAAGGTAAAAGAATAAGGAGGAGTAGCCTCGCTCCTAGGTTAGTTCCTTCAGGAAGACAGATGCAAGAAATTTGATGAAAATATTTTTTAAATCCCACCTCACTTTAGTCATTAGCTGCCCATAGTTTGGGCAACGGGGACCATTTGATGTGGAGGAGTTAATATGGAAATTGCTGCCCGAGCTAGATAAACATACTGAGACCCCTTCCTGATGGAAACCCTGAGGAATAAAATAGACCCACATAAATGAAGCCTAGAAAGGCTGTGACCATTCATCAGCATTGCTCTCACATAAACCACCCCATTCCTGAAGGCCGGGGGCCACGATCCTCTTAGACATGAAACCCATCAATTTCAGAAAAAGGATTTTTGTAAACCCTTCTTGAGGATGTGACATCCTGGCCTATGACAAACCCCTGCTCTGCTTCACTAAATAGGGGAAAGAAAGGTGAGCATTGTCCTGAAGGGTGATCTGTGCAGCACCACGGTTTTGAGTATGCTGCTGGCGTCGAAGCGTGCAGAAGAAAGGCGTGGGACAGTGTCACTCACTAATTTAGATCAATTCCTGGACAACTTTTTTTCTTTATTTAAAATTTTTTAATGTTTATTTTATTTTTGAGAGAGAGAGAGAGAGAGAGAGAGAGCAAGCAGAGGAGGGGCAGAGAGAAAGGGAGACACAGAATTTGAAGCAGGCTCCAGGCTCTGAGCTGTTAGCATAGAGCCCAACGTGGGGCTCTATGAAGCCATGAACTGTGAGATCATGACCTGAGCTAAATAAGATGCTTAATGGACTGAGCCACCCAGGAGCCCCTGGACAAGCTTTCTTTCAACAGGTTGACTCTAGAACATGCATCCTTAATAGGGAGGGTAAAGGAAGCAAAAATTGGTTCTTGAGAGATGAAAAAAAAAAACTTACTTTTTGTATAAACCATAGATATATAGGAGGCACCTAAACATATATATAGTATGTTTGTGGTACTAAAATTCCGTGGCGAGGGGAACCACCAGGGAAAAAATAAACCTCTCTGTGGGAGAGGGACAGGAATGAGCCCACTTTTGGAACACTGGGAGAGAGATACGTAAGAAAATCAGAAAAGATTGTTGGTGAGAGCAGTTGGTAGACAGAAGAGACAATATTCTCCGATCTTCAGCTTTGGCCCAAACCCACCTATGGTCTCTAAGGACATGACTGGAGCCTCGATCCAGGTTATTCTTTAGCATAGTGTGGTCAAGCCAGCCATCATCAATTAAGATAATAAAGGAATGTCACTTGTACAGATGAGGACAAACCCAAAATTCAGCTGTTTCTTGCAACTTAGGAAAAAGATGATGAGGCCTTAGGAGAAAATAAACCTAAGAACATCTTGACCTTGGACTTCTAGCCTCTAGAACTGTGGAAAAAATTAATTCCATAGTTTAAGCCACGTAGTCTATGGTATTTTGTTATGGCAGCCCTAACAGACTAAGACACCTGCTGTAGCATACATGGTAGGCATTAATTCATTCCCAGTGCTCGTTCATATCTGGTCTTCCCTTCCTGGGCACAAGAGGACAACTTCCTCAGATCTAAACAATTAGTTGTAAGCAGAAGTGACATTATTGCATTTCTGAGCCAAAGCATTAAATTGCTGGGTCAAAACCCATGTAGCTCTCTTCCATGCCGTGGTGATCAGAGAATATATGGAGACACAGGTACCAGGAGACTGAAGTAGCCCAGAATTCTAAACCAGTATCTCCCTGGAGAACTGGCCTGGATCTGCAAAGGATATTGTGTGAAAGAGAAATACAGCTTTGTTCTGTTATACCATTGAGATTTCTAATGTTATTCTTTACACAGCAGGACTTAGCCTATCCCTACTGATGTCCCCACCCTACATAAATTTGAGAGAAGGCCTCCTGGTGGTCCTGGGGTGTCTCCTTGTGGGCCATCTATGAAGTAAGAAGTCTCTCCTCTAAAAAAAAGTCCTGAGAAAATGAAAAACTGACAATACGATGAAGAGTTCAAACAAAGTGGCTGATCTCTGTGGTGCCTTTACAAACCAGAGATGAAGGGAAAGAATCCGTCAATGTTTCTCTGTGCTTTCCAAGACAATGTTGAGGATACGAGCAGTCAGTGGAAAAAAGTGCATGTTTTGGCATAAGGTGGGACAAGTCAATGGGTTCTATTGTGACATTTAGGAAATGTCCTTCAAGACCTTCTCTGGTTCCATTCTCACCAGGAAGGCCCTTTGATTCTGAGAGTTTGATTTCCTGGATAGTCAACAAGAATATCTGTTCCCATCAAAATATATACCACTGTGGAAAACTATAAATAGATTTCCCTGCACATGTCAGTTAAGTGTGTATTTGGCTAGTAGGATTCTGACAAATACCTCAAGATTTCAGTACCCTCAAGTGCACAGATCACTGAAGTTCCAAACTTCCATGAAGAAATCTACCCGGAGGAAGCCACCAGTGTTATCCATTTTTATTATGCGGATAGAGGAAAGAGAGTCCCTTAACTTGTTGATAGAATTCATTTAACTTATCCTCTTTTCACTGATCATTTTTACTCATTTCCCACTCCCTTTAATACTCACTGGTCCTCTTATCCAGACTGTGATTAACTTTACCGGAATAACATCAAGCTTCCTATGCCACCCTGAGTTCATCCCTCATCCAGTCAGTGGGCAATTGATCTTTTGCTCTCGACCCCTGATTTCCGTCTCCTGTGGAAACCCAGCAAAGCTGTATCCAAGTTGAGTCCTGTCAAAAGGCACTTGGGGCCAAGACATCAAGGGAATCACCCAACTTCCAAGCAGCACTCCACTTGCCAGGACATGTGACTTCCATGTGCTCTTGTCAGCTACCAGACAGTTCTTAGAAAAAGAACTCTGGTCTGCCCAGAGCGGGCCCTTTTCTTTCATTCACACCAAGGTCCTTATGAGTTGGCAATAGCTCTGACCCACTTCACACACCCCTTTTTCAACTCTTGAGTAGCTATAGCAGGCAGTCCCTTTAACAGGGTTGTCCTATCGCCACTGGTTAAGGCATCGTTTCTATGAGTGGGTTTTCCCTGGCATCTGATGGACAGACATCATACCCCCATCATTACTTAATGCTGTGGTTCTCAACAGTACCATTCAAAGGGGCAATCTGGAAATTTGTGGTGGCGGCTTTTGGGGCTCTTACAATAATTAGACGCACTAGCAGCTCTAGTGACTAAGGGCAATGGATGCTAGCCATCACGCAACGTCTGGGGCAGTCCTATATGACAGAGAATTGTCCCTCATTCCGCAGGATTTCCATTGTCCCACCTAATTTCATGGAGATGAAAAACTTTCATACATTCATACAGATATTAACTAAATGCCTGCCACATGCTAACCACTCTTTCAGGGTTCTGGGTGAATGAACTTCTCTGCTCTCTGGCTCTTATAAAGACCAATTTTCTGAGCCTGGAACCTAATTCAATTTTACACATAAACAGAAAGTACTTTTGTACTGTCTAAAGATAAAGTGTGTTTCCTGAAATGCAACCACCATGCAAATCAAGGGAAAACTATAATTAATTTTGTTCTGAGTCCACTTGAATAATTTACTGCATCCGAAAACCACATCACTAATTGTGTGACTCCTTACGCTATCTAAGCCACCAGTACAACTTGTCTATCCAGTTCGCATTTGTAGCCATGCCATTGACAGGGACTCTGATTAGGCAAACATTTGAGTCCTTCATTACATTTTCTCACATACCCATGCCCAAACTTTTACATTCAGAAATAGGTGGGTTTTTTGTTGTAAATCGCTTTACTTCATTTTAGCCACATTCTACTTAGGGTATTACATTGTTGTTGTTGTTGCTGTTGTTGTTTAATGTGTGTGTATGGTTGGTTGTGTTATCAATGATTCTCATTCCAAGATGGCAAATGTAATGCAGGAAAAAAGAAAAAGGTGTCTTTCTGGGGTGCCTGGGTGGCTCAGTTGGTTAAGCATCCAACTTCAGCTCAGGTCATGATCTCACGGCTCATGAGTTCGAGCTCCACATTGGGCTCTGTGCGGATAGCTCAGAGCCTGGAGTCTATTTCAGATTTTGTGTCTTCCTCTCTCTCTGTCACTCCCCCACTCATGGTATGTCTGTCTGTCTGTCTCTCTCAAAAATAAACATTAAAAAAAAATTTTAAGTGCCTTTCTTATAAAGAGGGGACACTGCATCTGATAAAGACTTGATTCTTAACCATTTAAGTACTTAGCCTCCCAGCCTTCAGTGAAAACACTCTTCCTTGACAATTTTACAAAGAAAATCTCAAATTCCCCCTTTTTAAAACACAGTCCCCATAGGTCTAACAAATTTGAGGAATACTTCCTCAAGGAACCATGTCCAGTGAAAAGTCTTACCACATGAGGTAGAACAGCATGTGTGGTTATTTACAGTGAAGTTAATGAAAACCAGTTGAATTCCACACACATTAGTAACTAATTTCAAGCTAAGTAAGATTCTGAAAATCCCATATTCTCTACTTCGATGCAATAAATTACTCAAAAAAATGAATCAAATAGTCATTGACCAGTCATTGGGTAAAGTGAAAAGCACAAGCTACCTCTAAGCCCTTTGGGAAGATGTCTGTATTTAATACAAACACATAATCAATAATACACTTCTCAACAAAGAGTAAATGTCAAGCGTGACATGAAGCAAGATCTAAGTCAGGGGTTAGGGAGGATAACACCAATGGAAGGGAAGGCATCCAGGAATTCTGAGAGCAAGATCCAAGGCAGTACTAGCTATCTGGCTGGGGATGAGCGTCTTAGCCCATTTATCCATCACAGTTCAACTGGAAATGAATCAGTAGATGTACATTAAGAGATTTATTGCAAGGAATTGACTGAAACCATTATGGGGGCTGGCTAAGCAAGTCTGAAATCCACAGGGCAAGAAATCAGGAAGGCAAGCTGGAAGTCTTGAACATGGGCTATCACTCTGGCCACAGGCAGACTTTCTCCTTTGAAGAGGCCTCAGCTGTGCTCTTAGAGCCTTTTGACTGATTGAATCAGGCCCACCCAGACTAACTAGAACAATCTCCCTTAATAAAACCAACTTATTATGGACTTTAATCATGTCCACAAAACACCTTCAGAGCAATGCCCAGATCAGTGTTTGATTGAATAATAAGGCACTAACCTTGCCAAACTAGACCATCATAGACTATCCCTTTTCAACTTGGCACCTTCCCCATCTCCTACAACCATACTTAATCTCCAAATAAAAAGAACAACAAAGTCATACTTCGGCCTACCATGGTGTAACTATACTTCCTATAACTAAAAACACATTAGCCCTTTCTCCAGAAAACAATGTAAAGTTCTTGGCTAAAGTTCACCATTTTTCCAATGACATCCTATTACTTAAACACTGTTCCAAAGTTCACTATTAGTAAATTTTATGTTAGATGATATGTAGATGAGAAAGAAAAAACAAAAATATTTGTTTAATATGTACACAAACATATTAACAACAAAATAAGAAAGAAATATTTATAACTATTACCAGCTATAGTATTCTCAACTCTGAAATGCGAATGGCAGAGACAATCCTCACAGGTTGCTAAAGGAATTAATGTGATGTGATAGGTTACAAGCACTATATTCTAAATATCACCATCATTGGGGTGCCTGGATGGCTCCGTCAGTTAAGCGTAGGATTCTTGATTTCGGCTCCAGTCGTGATCTCATGGTTCATGAGATTTATCCCTGCATCAGGCTGCATGATGACAGCTCAGGGGCCTACTTCGGATTCTCTCTCTCCCTCTCTCTCTGCCCCTCCCCAACTCACACACACATGCGCACACACAGGTGCACTCTCTTTCTCTCAAAATAAAGTAATAAACATTTGAATATCACCACTACCATCAGTGTTAGTATGATTACTGGACAGGCATTTATAATGGTTTTAAGGTGAAGACTGTAACTCAGAAGAGGGCAACAGGAAGCCTGTAATGTAAGAGTTAAAGGGAAGTAAGAAACAACAGAAATAAAAGCATGGTCAAACACCAGGTTCTTGGATGGAAAGACTAAATAGTTCCCTAAATTATTTTCACAGTGTATGCAATAGAGAGGCGGCCTCCCTCTTCGGGAGGAAAACTGTCTTTGGAGAAGCAAAATATCTACATAACCTCTGTAGTTGTCAATAATAAAGCCTCTTTCTTCTTCCTCTCCACACACCCCCCTCCACAGGCCCACGTAGAAAGAAATCTGCGTTAAAATAATGGAGGGACAGAGGGTGTCAATGATTTCCTATCGTGAAGACTTTAACAATCTGGAGGACTGGAGATCACAAAAGAGTCACCCAGAGACACAGATAGCTTGGAGACAGAGCCCAAGAGGAGACGGAGGGAGACTAAGAGACAAGGAAAGACCCAAAGCATCCTGGGGCAGCACAGCTTTGCGCAGTAGGACCGTCAGCGGGTTCTTGGAGACAGGAAGGGCGGAGGGGGCTTGTAAGTGCACGAGCCAGACCCTCATCAGAGTACTCCCCGAAAATGGGTTTATTTTATCCTTTGTAAACTATAACCGAATAAAGTTGATTTTAAAAAATTATATGTCTATCATGATCTAAACTTTTATAAGACACATTATGTTCAACAAATCTGGAAGGAAAGATCAAAATATTAGCGGTGGTTATCCCTCAGTAGTAGGAAGGTAAGGGATGCTTATTTGAAACAGTCTTAGATTTCCCACTCCCTGCAGTAAGTATGATTTTTTTCATAACCAGAAAACCTAACATCTTCCTGGTCAAGGGCCATTTTGCACTGAGCCCATGCTCAGCTCCAAATAGTTCTGGCCACTTGAAACCTCACAATTTCACACTGGTATCCATTCATGTGGAATTCTCCATCCGTTGTTTTGATGCTAGGGTGGTTCCAGTTTTTTGTTTTTTGTTTTCTTCAGAACCGCTGCTTGCCTTTGAATGTTAAAAGCAAATAAAGTGAATGAGTAAGTATCAACAACAGCATGTGCTTGTCTTGAGGTGGAAAGGGCAACAAATGGAAAGACTCAAGAGTCAGATTTCCAGACAGCTCTGCTAAAGAATTCACTGCGTGGCCTTTGGTGAGACACTTGCCCTCCCAGCTACAGCTTCTTCAGCTATAAAACAAGGGCCATGATCTCGAGATCATCTCTAAGGGCCCATCTAGGATTGACATGCCGCCATTTTATGGGCCCCTTCGGGGAAGACCAGAAAGCAAAGCCGAGATGCGTTGCTGAGTCATCTTATCACAGCATTGTGATAGAAATCACACCTCGGGCATCCCCCTTTTCTCTATTTCTCTATTTCATCTTACACTCTCAGCCTTCTTTCTCTTGCCAATCATGTAGCCGTAAAACTGATTTTTCACTCCCAACACTTCGGCCATCCTGGCTGTTACTCAGATAGCTCAGTCCTTATTGGTATCTGATTCTGCTCTGGCAGGCGCTGTGGGTCTAAATAGTTCCTCCTCTCGACTCCAGCTCATTCCAGCAAAACTTCACACCCTCTCCTTTGTTGAAAGCTTAGCCGGCCCCTCCCCACTGTCCTCCTTCTGCTATTAACCCAGGCATGTGGGGTGGCATCCATGCTGGTCCCATTTCAGCTCTCACAAAGTAATACTGGCACTTAAGACAACTCTGGGTGAGCGCAGGGCGGGGGGCGCGGGGGTGGAGGCCTGAAATTGTAATGTAATCGTGTTCATTTTAAGATCTGCAGTCATTTGTCCTTGGCTCAATTTCCCCAGAAACGACTGGCATAGGAAGCTTTTTCGAAGGGCTGTTGCCTCCAGGTTCGCTTGGCGACTCTTAGGGGATGGCTTCGGCTAGTTTCATCTGCCAAGTCTGTATTCCCTGCTGCCCCAGTTGAGATTTGAAGTTTCCATTGAGACCACCTGCCTGGTGTTAATTAGTTATGGTTTCTTATTTTATATGCAAACTTGCTAACGTCCATGAGCTGGCACCGCGTCTCGGGCTTCTCCCCTCGTTCTCCTGGGCACGCAGCATTCTTACTTGTACTTGAATAACATGATGTAGCCAGGATGGCAAAATATTCAGTGAAAAATGTGAGGATGGAAATTGCAAAATCCCAGTAAATCCCAAATCGCATTTTCCTTCTATTCACTGTTTTTCAAAAACCTTGAACTTAACAATTTGGGAGTTTTTTTTCACTTCCCATTCCACACGTGTGCCTTCTACTCCCTATTAATTAATATACATAGTAAGAAAACCATACATGGGGCGCTGGGTGGCTTGGTCGGTTAAGCATCCGACTTCGGCTCAGGTCATGATCTCACGGTCCGTGAGTTCAAGCCCCGCGTCGGGCTCTGTGCTGACAGCTCAGAGCCTGGAGCCTGTTTCAGATTCTGTGTCTCCCTCTCTCTCTGCCCCTCCCCTGCTCATGCTCTGTCTCTGTCTCAAAAATAAATAAATGTTAAAAAAAAAATTAAAAAAAAAAAAAGAAAACCATACAGTGAAACACAAACCCATTGTTTCTTTTTTTAATGTTTATTTATTTTTGAAAGAGCATGAGTAGGGAAGGGGTAGAGAAGGGGGGCGCACAGAGGAGCTGAAGCAGGCTTGTGCTGAGAGCAGCAAGCCCGATGCAGGGCTCAAACTCATGAACCATGAGATCATGACCTGAGCTAAAATTGGACACTCAACTGACTGAGCCACCCAGGTACCCCACAAACCTACTGTGTTTTTTTTTCAACGTTTATTTATTTTTTGGGGGGAGAGAGAGACAGAGCATGAACGGGGGAGGGGCAGAGAGAGAGGGAGACACAGGATCGGAACCAGGCTCCAGGCTCCGAGCCATCAGCCCAGAGCCCGACGCGGGGCTCGAACTCACGGACGGCGAGATCTTGACCTGGCCGAAGTCGGACGCCTAACCGACTGCGCCACGCAGGCGCCCCAAACCTATTGTTTTTAATGCCACTCTAGACATCTCTGTCATTTTTACCCATTTGTGATATATTAAGCAATTGCCAGTTATTAAATCAAATCAACTGGTTTCCTTTTTAACCAGAACTGGGAGGAGGAAATGATCTTTTTATAACTTACAGGCTTTCCTTTAGCACAAAAAAATCCAAGTTTAAGGGTTACTTTCCTCCATTAGTATGAGCATGCTCTAAGACATGTTCTGCCCAGATAACTTTCAGAAATTTATCCTAATTTTTTTTTTTCAATTCATGGTATATAAGTAAACATAAGCACATCAGAATGGTGGATATACAACCTACAGTAAAAAGATGTGGCCTTGACACACGAACAAAGTGAGCCAAGAAATTTGGAAGGTGTAAGAATCCCTTTTTTCTCCCAGGGGTCAAAAACGAAAATTGCATCTGAGAACAAAATCAAGAGTCACCGGCTCTCAAAGAAGAGATTCTGTCTGTAGGCATTTTGATTTTAAATCCATTCATTTTCACATAGTGGTAAAGCGACATTAAATGGTGGGAAAAATTAACTCCCATTGTTGTTGTCATTTTACATCTACTGGAGCTGCCTGCCATGCCGACTTCCTTATCATGTTTAAAAAAAAGGTCCATCTCAAGAAGTGACAAGGAGAGGCCTCTTCACAGAAGGGCTGCTGTTCTCCATGTGTCCTAGATGATCTGATTTTACGTTCTACTGTGCCAATGACTAAATCCAGGGCTAAAGTGGCTGGAAAGAGAGGGTATGGAGTTACTTTTCTGCCATAATTTAATGGACAATTTTCTGGGTGCTAAGTATTAAATGGTTTTAGGAAATGATGAATAGCACCAGCCTCAGAAATTAGAAGGATTCCATTTCTCCAGAGGCTCTCTTCTGGATCCATAAATAATCCGGGATTAGCTGGCAACAGGAAAAAACACCACCCAGGGCTATGTCATTTTCCCCTCTGGGCTTCTCCCCCTGAACACATAGCTGTGGGTGCCTCTGGGTGAAGGGAGGAAGGAAGCTGTGTCACGTAGATAAAATCAGTCTATTGGAGCCAAGACAGATTGGAAAGCAGCTACCTTGGTGCCAGATGATAAACATAAATATGTAATATCTAAAAGTAAGTGTTGTTTTGTTTTGAATGTAAACGAATTCTTGAAATGCAGTTCCAGAGGAACCTGTCGGAAGGTAAAAATACCGACATGCCCTAGATCATAGTCTATATGTTTTTATCTATTGGGCACGTGAATGCACATGAACACGATAAATGTATTTCACGTATTATGCCTATTGATAAATTGCGCATTCTTCTAAAGGTACGAACCGACTTTGCTAAACAATTACCTACACTGTTCTGATGAGCGGTATGCACTGGTTAGGTGTAGCTGTCATAATGTCCAGCACAGTGGCACTTTCCACCTGTCAAATCTACATTCGTCCCTTTAATGGAATGTTTTCCATGCCAACGTTGGGATGATTAAAGAAGGAAACAGCTACTCAGCTCCAATCGTAGTATACTATACGCCTTCACTTAATCAATATGCTCTTCAAGGACAGTTAGTTTGCTAACTTTTCTGGCAAGCTTATTATGTTGCTATATTCCAGGTACAATTTTGTCGCCGTTGTCGTTGTTGTTGTTGCTACTCCTGCTGCTCTGGGCTGAATTCTTTAACCTTCTGAGATCTGTAATGTTCCTTTTATAAAGGTCACTTGTGTTTGCAATGACCACCTTTTCTGTCATTTCCCCTCCTAAATCACTTTATTCTCTGATTTACTGATCTCAAATCCCTTGTTTTTTTAAATCCTAATTTCTATTTCCCTCATCTATCAAAGGCCAATGTTTGAATCTGTCATTTATCTAACAAAAGTGCTATATTTGTGTTTGGCACCTTGTCATCTCCCTTTGGAATCAAAAAGTATCAGATTTGTTATTAATTTAAAAGAGAGTCTTTACAAGGATGTCACTTTCGTGTTTTGAATCATTCAATATCCTGCTTGATATTTCCCTTGAAAGGATGAGACAAGTAGTGAATCTGACATAAATAAGCTACTATCTGACATAAATTCAACTGGCATTTCAAAACATTCATAATAAAAATATCATACTCCTTTTAAGAGTCTGCCTTAAATTCTTTTAAAGTAAGATGGATGGATGGATGAGGAGACAGAGAGAAGTTCCTTGAAACATACAGCAGATTCAGTAAACAGAATACAGGAGCTGGGGGCAGGGTGGCTCAGTTAGTTAAGCGACCGACTCTTGATTTCGGCTCAGGTCATGATCTCACAGTTCATGAGTTTGAGCCCCGCATGGAGCTCTGTGCTGACAGCCAGAGCCTGCTTGGGATTCTCTCTCTCCCTCTCTCTCTGCCCCTCCCCCACTCACTCACGCACGCTCTCTCTCTCAAATAAAATATACCAAAAAAAAAAAAAAAAACCAAAATTACAGGAGCTATGTAAGTTATTCAATATTAATCGAATATTGCTGAAGCAAGCTAGAAGAATACACTAATTAAATGTGGGTGGTTATTGGCTGAAAGGAGGACAATCGTGACATACATAGTTTTAGCTTTAGGGAGGGGGAGAGACAGAGAGGAGATGCTGCTTGCTATTGATAGCAATTCTCTTTTAGCCACACAAAGACTAGTTACTGGGATCAGCAACAAGTAGCCCAACCAGTAGCAAAACTAAGGAGTAGTTAACAGGAGAACTCCAAGTATATTGCAAGAAATTGTGACTAGGACCCAAACGTGACACTAAGAGTGATTACACAGGTATAGGAGAAAAAAATAAACCCATTTTTACCTTAACATGTGTGTTTTATTTTTTTTAATGTTTACTTATTTATTTTGAAAGAGAGCGTGCAAAAGCAGGGGTGGGAGGGGCAGAGAGAGATGGGGGGGAGGGAGAGAGATGGGGGTGGGGGGGAGAGAGAGAGAGAGAGAGAGAGAGAGAGAGAATATCCCAAGCAGGCTTCACGCCCAGCACAGAGTCCGCCATGGGGCTCAATCTCACAACTATGAAATCATGACCTGAGTGGAAACCAATCGTCGATGGGTCACCAACGGAGCCACCCAGGAGCCCCTGTTTGTGCTCCTTTAATTCTTGCTCTGTATCTGTATAGCATCTGAGTTTCTGATTTTAATAAATTGTTAAATATCTAAATTCTCTTCATGGAGAATTCTATTTTTACACCAAAGTGCAAACTGATTAGGTGTTCTGTTAGGTCCCTTATCTGGCCACACCTGAGGAAGTCCTAGCACTTTTGCTGCTGTGTCCTAACCCATGGCACTCTACGTATAGAAGTCACCACCTTAATTACAGATAAAATGTCTAGAGGGATTTAACAGTCTTCCACTGAGCTGGCTTTATGTGATGGCAAATTTTGCAGACAGACATATAAAAGAAGGAATAAACTTTGTCCATTATGTAAACCACAGAAGACAATGTACTACCATTTTTATAGTTTGACATCAAACTATTTATCCATTATAAAAGGTGACTTTGAATTGTTCTTTAAGAAATGGCCATGATTAGTTTTTATCCATTACGGGTTCTCCAAGTAAGTCTCCCTGGTGATTAATAGCGCACATTTTCAGAATAGCTTCTCAGCAGGGCCTGAAAACAACCCACAAGGAACTTAAAGCTGTGAACACCCGTCTCTAAGGACAGGGTCAACAGAGATGACCTGGACCCCAGAACATATATTGAGATTAAAAATATCCTTTTCTCTACCTATTTCTTTAAATGAGACAGAGATTTGTGATTTTGTCAATTTCATTTTGTATTAACCAAATTGTCTACAAAAAGCACATATGGCTTTTGAAAATAAAGATAAAAACCAGAATTATGTTTGTTTGTTTGTTTGTTTGTTTTAGGGAGAGAGCACAAGCAGCAGAGAGGGAAAGAGAGAGAGAAATACTCTCAAGCAGGAGCCCAGTGTGTGTCTTGATCCCACAACCCTAACCAACATCAGGACCTGAGCCAAAAATCAAGAGTCGAGTGCTCAACTGATGCTCAACTGACTGAGACACCTAGTGCCCCAAGAATTATCTTTTTTTTTTTTTTAATTTTTTTTTCAACGTTTTTTATTTATTTTTGGGACAGAGAGAGACAGAGCATGAACGGGGGAGGGGCAGAGAGAGAGGGAGACACAGAATCGGAAACAGGCTCCAGGCTCTGAGCCATCAGCCCAGAGCCCGACGCGGGGCTCGAACTCACGGACCGCGAGATCGTGACCTGGCTGAAGTCGGACGCTTAACCGACTGCGCCACCCAGGCGCCCCAAGAATTATCTTTAATACCCAAGTAAATGGCTAGAAACAATACGTACCAATTATTTCTGAATGTCGCTCAAGAAAGCAAAATTGTCTTGACTGGCTGTCTCTTAGCTGACTATGGCGTGTGCTACCTTCTTTCCTTCCCTGCTCCTCCTTTTACCCCTTCTTTCATTCATTCACTCACAAAGCAGTCTTTAAAAACTTAAACGCTGTTCGTAGGATGTAGGGTGAGAAACCCGGTCACAGGAAATAGCTAATATATCTAGGATGTTGTAAAGGTTATACAGCTTATTTATCTGTACACACGGAAAACAACAACTCTAACTGAATCACTAGTTTCAGAAAAAGAGATTCATCTCAATTATGTCATGTCGAACACATCAAAACACATGAGCAACCTAAGTCTTCACTCATCAATTGGCACCTAGACTCAGTCACATAGTCTATTGACATTTAGTCTATTGTCACATAGACTCAGTGTAAGAGACAAAGTTTGAAATTTATCCCAATTGCATGCTCTTTCATTAAGGAAAAACTTACCACTATTCATACACTTAACGAAGACAATTCAACCAATTAAAAATGTTTTTTTACTACTTTTTAAATACTACCTTTTTAAGGGATTTTTATAGTCACATCTCCCTCTATGAAGCATAAAACAAATTTAATTTCTTACGGATTTCCTTGGTTAAAAACAAAACCTTAGTTTTAAATGAGCTTCGATAGTAATCAAGCAATTTTCCAGGAACCTGACTCAAATGTCCTGCCTAATATACCATCTAAAGGATTGGATCAGTAACAACCCAGGTAATACGCTTTATGAGTAACAGATTGCTATTTCTATGAAACCTAAAACAATTTCATAAAAGTCACCAGTGTTAGGGATTTAGCATGGTTTTATGCTTTTCCTTCATTAATCCTCCAGTGGGTGGGATTTATCTTTTTATGTGAAAGGCATGGCAATATATTTGACTGGTTATCAATTCATTGCAAAAGTAGTTACGTGGTTTTTCCAATGAGGTTAGAATGAAGTGATTTTGGAATTTCCAGAATTTGCAGAAATGGAAAGAAGCCCAACCAAATTTGAATTCTGCTCAAGGAATAAAAAATGGGAATGGATATTATTTTGAAATGTGCGTATATATGTTTGCCACGTTCTCTTCTTGGCAGCTGCAAATTCTCTCAAAAAGTAGCCCAAACTCGGGGCGCCTGGGTGGCGCAGTCGGTTAAGCGTCCGACTTCAGCCAGGTCACGATCTCGCGGTCCGTGAGTTCGAGCCCCGCGTCGGGCTCTGGGCTGATGGCTCAGAGCCTGGAGCCTGTTTCCGATTCTGTGTCTCCCTCTCTCTCTGCCCCTCGCCCGTTCATGCTCTGTCTCTCTCTGTCCCAAAAATAAATAAA
>NW_024412406.1:13492257-13547370 GCF_014898765.1 Herpailurus yagouaroundi
GTAGCCCAAACTCAATTAAAGACGGGCTACTCCAAACTCATTCTTTTAAAGTTTTATGATAAAAATGGGTACATTCTTCAATATTACTGATAGAAAAGCAGAATAACCAAAAACAGGTAAAGGGTTGACATTAATTTTTCTCTTTGGGGAAGTTATACACGTTCTACCTGGCATCCACACAGGTACTTCGTAACAGGCACATGCACAAACAGACAAAAAAAGTAATGGTTGGTTTGCCATTTTTTTTCTTAACTATCAAATTAAGTAAAGTTTGGTATTTCTACAATGCCAGATTGACTCCTGACATAGAAATACAGATGTGGTGTCTTCATTGGCGTCACAGACCATTTTAGAAGGAAAAGAATGACTCACTGATTATTCAAGAGAGAGTCAGTGCTGTGGACGAAGCACAAGATGAACTTGGCAGAAGATTATCGGGTAATGCAGAGCTCCACTGGACACCTGACGGTGCACTCTGGAAGGGCCACAAAGACAGCAGACAGGTCCCCCCAGCTGCTCACAGTTGGACAAGAAGGCAAACGGATGAACAGTACTCCTGCAAGAAGCTCGGGAATAAAGGAATATGTGGAATTTCTTAGGATGCCTGTGGAAGGAAAAGCTATCATACAGGTAGGCGGGCGGCAGGTGACGAAGCCAAGCCTTGAAGGATGAATAGAGTTCTTCAGCTAGACAAGAAGCCAAAGGACAAGGAAGACAGAAGTCATGACGAGAGCAAGGCACAGAACGTGAAGTAGCAATTTCCTCATAGGAGACTAAGCCCCACCTTCGTCCACATTATCTTTTTAAGTCTGTCTGTGAGTAAACAGTGTTGAAACTTAGTATCCCACCGTGACACCTTTTACTGTCCAGTATAATAAAGACAACGTTTCCCTCTGGATCACACGTTGTTCGGTTTTGCTTGCAGCTCATTATACTGCGGTGATGATGCAAACCCAGTACGTGCACGACATCCATCGGAATCACTCCACGTCATCTCTGTAGGATTCGGTGGGGGGTTGGGGGCGAGGGAAACCTACACCATCATGAAGCTCATGTTGCTTGCTGTGCAGGAGTAAGAAAGACGGCTGTCTCTGACCCAGGAGACTCGCGTCTTACTGCCGGCATCTAGGAAACTGTGGTAGGCAAATTTGTTAGCCTATAGAGTAGGGCAAAATCTCAGACCACTCACAATTCTTAACAGATGGGTAGCAATTCCATCAAGAAACATAGGAAACAAAGGGGAATGAAATGGAAATTCAGGGAAGAGAGAATGAGTTTGGTTTTGCTTTGGTTGAATTCAAAGTAGTTGTGGAGGCAGGGAATTGGCAACACCGGTCTGCATTTCAGGATGATGCCCTCATCCAAAACAAAACAAAACAAAAAAAAAAAAAAAAAAAGGAAAATAGTAATAGTGCCTACCACAGAAACTGAGTGAGAAAAGTCATACAGAGCGCCTGTTACAGATCCTGACAGAGAGAACTTGGTGAGGGGCCGCAGAGTTGGACATTTTCACTAATCGGATCCCTATCCAATTCTGAGATCTGGAATTTCTCTTTGAAGATGAGTCTTAGACGACAATTCTGAAACATACGTGGGGTTCCAAAGCCCATTTCTGGCCCCTCTGTGCTCTAAATCCCAAAGGAAGATTCTCGTGAGACCCTGGGCCACCCTCCTCTAAAGAGAATAGAACTGTTTGAGAACTCTAATATTAAAACTAGAGTATGTATGGAATACAAGCCTCTGGAGACCCGCAGACTGGGCAGTTTGAGGCACAAAAATCGACCACTTGTGGGAAGGGGTCCTCCTGAGACCAAAGGCAGAGATTTAGAGCCGTCAGAGACATCTGGGGAAACCATCACGGGCATGCTGCCTAACGGTCCAATAGAAGCAGGGCTGTGACAACTGTCCAGAACCGCAACTTATTTATAACTCCTCACAAAGTGATCACCCTGCCTGTTGATGGCCCAGGCTCTTCGTCTTTGCTTTCTGCCTTCCTACTGGCTCCTTTTTTTCTCATTACCCGAACAGATGGAAGAAGATTCCCATAGAGCTGTCATTCTCTGATGGGATCAGAAGATAGGAAACCCACGTCAGGCAATTTTATTACTTCAAACAAGCCGTTGAAGGATAAAATTATTGCCTATAATGAGCTTTTTAGAAATAAGCTTATGGGCTTGTTTCACTTGTAAATAACCACCCTGGTTCTTATGTCTATAATAAATAGGAGTAAAATGAGCTAAACAACATTATAAATTTACCCATTTTCACTTGCTCACAGTTAAAAAGAAAGTACAATGTCCTCAGACATTTGAACCCCTACAACGTGGAGAACTGCTAACGATTGTGTACCTTGTTCCTTAGGAAGTTCAATGCTATGAAAATGACACATGTCACCACTAATTCCTGGGATATCAGAGAGGAAAATATACAAAAGGCTTAATGAGCATTTGAAGAAAGAAAACTGGTAACCGACATTTCTGGCTAGGGAATATGGCAATCAACACAAAGGCCACTGGCCAAATCTCACAGAGCGAAACTACCAAAAGCTTCACCCAGAGTCAACAAACGCCATGTTCTGAGGAGAGGCGTCTTAGGGGACAGATCTGTTAAGCATCAGTGGGCACGTTTCATCTCACCGCTCCTGGTGGGCGAGTTAAAGAAGGCTTTGTGTACCTGCTTTCCAACAGAAGCTGGAGCTGCGAGGCACAGGAAGGCCCGGTCCTGCCCTCGGGCCCCGGGGACAGATAACACACACACACACACACACACACACACACACACACACACACACACAGAGTACGTGTATACAGACACACACAGCACAGTCTTCAAACACTTTCCTTCAGGCTACTTCCCCACATTTCAGACCCGCTGAAGAAAAGCTTGAGTTAACTACAGGTCAGATAGACAGAGACTTTTTCTTGTACTAGACACGGAGTTTCCTGTTGAGCAGAGTCAGAATGGCTTCATATCCTTTCCCAAAGCCATGGGTCTTACTATTAAGAGCATAGTGTGCTGAAAGATCATTTAAAAATTAGTCTGACAGCTAAGTCCCCTCACAGCATGCCTTCACACAAGACATTTAAGTGTCGTCCAAAAAATGCAACATCCGCCTGATGCTCTCGTTAGCGTGTGCTCTACGAGGCCACCAGGTTTCTCTGGGAGGGAGCAATGACCAGGACAGAGAGGGTAAGGCCGGAGGAGCTGATGGGGTGCCCTGGCGGGCACCACTGAACTTACTTTTGGGTGAAGATATGCGGTTCTAATCATCACACTGCGGGAAAAATGCTACTAAAGTTGAAAAGGTATGACAGAGGGCAGACAGAGTGACTCAGAGCTTCCCGAACGAGGCCCATATGTTGACCTCATTCTCCTGTTGCAAATCAATGGTAGTAAAGACCCCACCAGGAGGAACCTCCTAGAGCCTTTGCTTACAAATCTCAGCATGGGGTAGAAACGGTCCTTCCTGAGCTCCTGGATGTTTAGGGGAAATTTTTTTAACACCTGGTACTAAAACCCATTCAAGCGAACCCATGTGTCAGTCAAAATCCAATCTTTCTGTAGCATCAAAACAATGCTTCGTGATCCCTACCTTCTTATTCAGTCTTCACCTCAGAGTGTAAGAAGGAAGGGATTTGCCAAATGTTGCAAAGCAGGAAACAGACTCCAAAACCAAGATGGCAGCAGAGCAAGCTGGAATATTCCTCTAGTGTATTTGAGCTGTGCTGTTTACTAACACTGTACTTGGATCAGTTATTCTCTCCTTGCCGTGTTTCCAGGGTAACCAGTTCATGGGGTTGAGGGGAGGGGGGTTAGGCAAGAAAAAGGTTTTCAAGTGGTGCATACCATGAAGTCAACCTGAATGAATTTAATTTGCTGTGGCGGGGCGACAATACTGAAAGGGTGTACTGAGAGTCGTTTTTCACTTTTTTTCCCGACTGAGTAATTTGAGGAGAGTTTCTTCATAATGGTGCCTTTTTCACACAGCAGGCACTTTTGAATCCCACCTGTAAATCAGGGATGTCTACAGGGATTTGTCGGTCTTTTCCCTCCCCATCCCTTTTATCTCTACCTCTTTTTCAGTTATTTGTGAAAATAAAATAGTCCTCCTAATTCTTTTATGTGAAAGAAGATTGGGTCGTTATGCTCTGAAAGTGGCACACATTAATTTTGATCAACAATTTGCTCACTGAAATTCAATCTCTAAGATATTTTCTCCACGTTCTGCTTTAAAAAGAAAAATGCCCATCTGAAAGTCTTGGTCTCTAAGATACACCACTAATGTTGCTTTAAATTAAGATTTAGCATTTACTTCATGCTCCTAGCCTAGACAGAAGCATACTACATACAATGATGAATTAGGCTGCACACGTTGTTTGATTTCCTTACATTTCTTTAATTTCCTTAAACAATTATTTCTCCAACTAAATAGGACGATGAAGTATTTAACTATTAATGCAAATGTACATTATAAAATTACCCTGCTATATCAGCCCACAATGGAACTAATTCTATATTTGTGTCTCAAGGAAATTTTAAAGTTATCAACTGTTTGACTTTGGATTACAGAATCAAGCTGATTAAAAAGCATGTGTACTTACACACACACACACACACACACACACACACACAATAACACTTACAATGGAAATAACTTAAATTTCTAACTATATTGAACTGGTTAATCAACTAGGACACACCCATACAACAGAATAACACCCAGTGACCAAAACTGATAATACAGAGCAGAGCAATGTTCCAGGACATGGAAAGGAAGTACCAAACAAAAGTATACCAGAATTGCAGAGGAATATGTAAAATATCCCATTTCCATTAAAAAAAAAAAAAAAAAGCACGCGTCATTATGCATGCATAAAACAGTGGCATTTACCAGAATGATAGTAGTCGTTACAGCGCAGCGATTCATTGGGTGAGTGATTTTTTGGTTGGCTTTTTGCTGGTGAGTCCCCAACTCCACTCCCATCCCCAAATTTTACAAAGAATGTGCTGCACTTAAAAATCTGTTGTTTTTCAGTAGTCATTATTTCTTTTTTAGCAGAGGCAAGGAGAATCCTGAAATACTGGCAAGAGGCCCACTCACATATCGTGTAAGTATGGGACAGCCAAACCAACTCAATTTAGCAAAACCTCAAAAGGTTAGAAAGGAATTAAAATGTGTGACCAACCATGATATGTGCTGAGTGGACAGGAAATTGGTCATGTTAGTCGTGAGACAATTTGATTACTGTAGCCTTCTCTCACTTTTTCTCTTCTCAGACACCTGAAGGACATCCCTTGGATTGCTTTCTGGGACTAGGCTCCAGAAACAGCAAGCACAGAGTGCCATGAATGTTTCATGCTCTTAACTCTGTAGAAATACCGGGTGCAATTATTTGTGATGACCATTTTGATAAAGTTTTAAGTGCCCAGGGCATGCTGTAAGTTTTATTGCCAAACAGCTACAGTTGTAATAAAATAGGCACTCAAATACTTCCGGATTAAGTAAGTTACTTCTCAAAATGTCCTTTTTGAAGAGAACACGATTTCCAAAGCATATTTAGAAAGAAAAAAAAAAGGAAAAGAAAAGAAAAAATGAGGGAAAGGAGAGAGGTGAAGGGATAAAAAGTTTATGAAAAGCAAAGTAAAGGAAAAATAAAATTTTAAAAAGATAGCCAGGGGTGAGCAAACCATGATATCCTACATGCTTGATAAAAATGAGCTAGAAATTTGTATTTAAGCTTCTTGGTAGCCAATGCCACCAATGCAATACAACAATTCTGTAATTCATAATATTTCTAAGACAAAAACAAGACAGAGTCACCGCAGAAACCAAAGGACACTTTATTCCATAAAGCCCTAGTAAGAACAACTATGTGACATAATGAGGGAAATTTCCAGCATCCCCTTCAGGACATCCACACCCATTGAACTGTTTCTCGCGGTGGTTCCCAGTGGAGGCTGATACTGACAGAGCAATTCACAGTTTATCAGAAGCAACTCAGAGGTTGGAGAAGTGACCCCAGCGGTCCAGGTTCACGGCTCAGTGATCTTGCTTAATCTTAAGATATTTTTTCATACGGAGGAAGGCACAAACTGCGTATCTTTTTAAACACTCCAGTAGTAATTCTGCCAACTAAACTGAAAAGCCGAGAGCCGCAGCAAACTTGGTAACAGTCCCTGATAGCACTATTTGCTTTTGGAAGCCAATTTATAGGTTTTGATAATGCACTAAATGAAAGGGTGCTGTCCTTTGTCATTCGTTCATTCACGCGATTAGTTCAGAGTAATTCAACACACATTTCTTGAAAGCTTCTTCTTTCCCAGAGGCCTGTTTACATGCTAGGAAAACAGAGCTGATCGGGGCAGGTGTGGCCACTGCAGTTCTCATGGAAGTGACAATACAATCTAGAACAGGATTTCTCAACTGTAGCGCTGTACCTGTGGGGCTGCATAAATCTTGGTTGTGGGGCTGTCCTGTGGGAGGTTTAGCAGCATTCCTGGACACTAGCTACTATGTACCCATAGCACTTTCACCAGTTGTGACAAGCACAAGTGTCTCCAGGTATTGCCAAAGGTCCCTGTGAAACCACTGATGAGAGAGAACTTAGCCTAAGAAACTACAATGAATCAGTTCTGAGGGAGGAAGGAGAGGTTGCTGAGAGGATGTAATGAGGAGGAGGGATTATCCCAGTCTGGTGGCCCACAAAGGCCTTCTTGAGGAAGTGCCGTTTAAAAGCTACAAGACACAGAGGTCTAAAAAATGGGGTATTCCAGAGAAGTGAAGTAGGAAACGTGCACAGACGGGGCCAAGCTTTTCCTCAAAACGCTATTCGAATCTACTCTAACACACAATCCACCCAGGACCCACAGTGCCATGTAAAAGGCACTGAAAAGGCCATTAGAAAACATCAGCCATGGAGTATCTGGGTGGCTCAGTCGGTTGAGCATCCAACTGGGGCTCAGGTCATGATCTTGCGGTTTGTGGGTTCGAGCCCCGCGTTGGGCTCCGTGCTGCAGCTCAGAGCCTGGAGCAGGCCTCGGATTCTGTGTCTCCCTCTCTCTGCCCCTCCCCCACTCATGGTCTGCCTCTCTCGCTCTCTCAAGAATAAGTAAACATTTAAAAGAGAGAGAGAGAGAGAGAGAGAGAGAGAGAGAGAACATCAGCCATGCACACCTTTGAGAGTAATGGAACTTCCCATTTTCCTTCCAAGACAAAATGATCACCAAATGCACTCCTTGCAACTGATGGAATTCAATTTCATTTCAGAACTGTTAGCTATAAGCCAGTTAAGTGTTGAAACTAATGAATTAATAGAATGTACTGTAGGGAGTTAAACATTCATTAAGAGAGGTATGTTTTTACTTAGAAACACAGCATTAAATAGAACTCTTTGCAAATCAATTATGCCAATTAAAATCAAGCACATCCATTAACTAGCTTGACGTCATTTTTAAAAGACACTCCGTTGTTGTTTCTATTGCCATAAAAATCAAGAATTTGGACCGCACGCTTTTCTAAGGAAGGGCAAATTTTTAAGTTTTGTGAATTTATACCTAAATTCACCTTTTAAAAACTTTTTTTTAATGTTTATTTATTTTTAAGAGAGAGAGGGGCAGACAGTGTGCAGGTGGGGGAGGGGCAGAGAGAGAGAGAGAGAGAGAGAGAGAGAGGGAGACACAGAATCCCAAGCAGGCTCCAGGTTCTGAGCTGTCAGCACAGAGCCTGATGCAGGGCTTGAACCCACGAACCATGAGATCATGACCTGAGCCAAAGTTGGAGGCTTAACTTAGCCACCCAGGTGCCCCTAAATTCATTTTTTATTATAGATTATTTACACGCTATTTTTTTATTTTTATTTTTTTAATGTTTATTTATTCTAGAGAGAGAGAAAGAGAGAGAGAGAGAGCACAAGCAAGGGAGGGGCAGAGAGGGAGGGGGACAGAGGATCCAAAGCAGGCTCTGTGCTGATAGCAGAGAGCCTGATGCGGGGCTTGAACTCACAACCCATGAGGTCATGAACTGAGCCGAAGTTAGATGCTTCACCCAGCCATTCAGGCGCCCCCTCCCCTATTTCTAAAAGTCGATTTTTGTCATCAGAGCAGAACAGATAATTTCATAAAATTTATTCACAGTATTGCAGTGTTTAAAACTTAAAAGAAAATATTGACTCTCATGCTTTTTTATCATCCCTTGCTTACTTGTCCAATTGACACCCCAAAGGTAATAGGGGCAGATAGGACTCTTAGGTTTTAGTATGATAAAGTGTATCATTTCCATCATCATTATACTCTTTTTAGAACTGAGACAATTGAGACTCAGCAAGGTCGACCCAAGGTCTTAGACAACAATTAGCCAAGCCAAGAGTTCAAGCCGTGTCTTCTGACTCCACCCTGAAGTGTTGGTACAGGAGCCACCAAAACACATCCGTTTGACGTGTCGATAGAAGAAGAACGTGATGTGCTTTCAAGAAAGAAAGGTTTGTGTAGAATATGCTGGAAAGCTGGGAAGCATAAGAGCAGTGGGCATAGATCCCAAGGGAAAGGGAGAGCAAGACAGCTGTTTACCCTAATCTTATACCCGTGGGCCCTCCCAGACCACTATCTTCTGCTTGATCAAAAAGGAAATGGTAACAAAGAGCATGTGTGCCTATACTCTGGCAGACACTTTATATTTCGTGTCTTTAATCCTCACAAAACCCCTATAGATCAGATCTTCCCAAACCTTAATGAGTACCTGAATCACCTCGGGAATCTGATAGAGTCAATATAGATCCAAATTCAGCAGGGCTTGGATAGGGACTGAGGATTTACATTTCTCACAAGTTCCCACGTGATGCCGATGCTGCTGGTCCTGAACCATAGACCACACCTTAGGCAGCAAGGCTGTAGAGTACTCTTACGTAGAGCAGAACAGTCACCTAAGTGGTGAGTTCAAATGCACGTTCCTGGGCCCCACCCCCAGAAATACTAATGCAGAAGGTCTACAGTAGAGTCTAGGATTCCTCTAATAACATATGCTCCAGGTCATTCTGATCCAGTAGTCTAATGGACTGTTTATCCAAGCCAGCTTATGAAGCAAGATTTGAGTCTAGATCCAACTCCAACGCCACATTCATTTCAGTGCACCAGATCTCACGTACCAAGTTTTACACACTTCATCTGCATTTATGGAAACCACCCAAATCATTCCTTCCTCTGCCCCCATCCTGCTGGTTCTGCTAGGCTCTTTCCCACTGGACTTTGTTTTCCAGCTTCTTCCCCTGCAACCTTCCCTTCCTCACCCCCACCAATCCTTAGGATTTTGTCTCCAGGGCGTGACCTTCAGGATTTTCCAGGGACCTTCTTGTCCTCCTGCCCTTCGCCTCCTGGGGCAAGGTCTGCCTCCCCCTGCTTACCCAGTTCTAGAGGGGGCTTATATAGTCAGAAAAGAGGATAGGTAGAAGACTAAAGAAATCTAATTGTGAAGATGTGTACCAGTATTTTTTGGACCTTAGTATGATGTACAGGTTCTGCCTTTTATCATTCTTGGATCCCCCAAAATTGTTCTATTTTTTAATGACCAACTCTTGAGAGAGTGCCAATCATAGCTATAAAGTATCTGGGAGAAAAGCGTCAACATAGAATTATTTACCCATTGTACTCTAATACACATGGGAGGAATACAAAATATATTATAGAGGTAACACAATCCCATAAAATACATGACAAGAAAAGCCACGGACTCACATTACTACTGCTCTGGCTGAAAAGATATTTCATGAGAGATCGAGACACTTCGAAATGCTGGGAACGGCGCAAGATCCTAAATAAGCAAATTGTTTTAGCATTTCTGTTCCAAGCAATAACATTCAATGACTGCATGGAGATTATTTTCAATAGAGATTTTATGGGAAAACTATAACTGGAAATAAAAGGAATATTCTAGCCATAAACATGACGTATCTCTTGTTGCACATGCTGGTGATGACATTGAATGAGATCTCCAAGCAAAATAAGAGTTATGATGTGTGGTGTTGGCATAATAAAATAAGATTTTTCCCTCTCAGAGGTCAATTCTTGAGCTTCATAAAGATGTACAGAATTTCATAGCCTGAAAACTATGTTAAGGGGACACTGAAAACCAGATGGCAAAGAGTTTGTGAAAAGGAAAATAGGACCTTATGTCCCTGCTTTAATTCACTGCAGCACAAATCAGTGTTTTAAACTAGTTATGCTCTTGAACAGTCTTTTTTGAAAAACGTTCATAGATGTGAATTCTCTTGAAGAACAGGTCTATTCAGAATACACACACACACACACACACACATACACACACACGGAGCATTGAATGGTCATCTTAAATAGTCAGCATCGATCATTGTGTTTCTTCTTCAGTAGGTACAAATTTATAAGGCTAGTCACATTACTAAATAGCTTTTAGCCTCCATTTTTCTATCCTTATGCTAATACAAAATGTGACATAGGATGGGAAAAATGGGGTACACAGAGGTCAGATGAACTGAAATAAGACGTCTGCTCAGCCATGAGAGGTCCGTGGTTAACTCTGGACTTTACAAGCACAGTGCCTGCTTTGAATCCCAAATCTGTTATTTACAAGGTATGTGACCTGGGACAAGTTACTTAACCTCTCTAAGCGTCCATTTTCTGATGTGTCAAGTGAGGGTAATAATACTCTCCCCCAACAGGATTGCTTTAGCCATTACAGAATGGATGTGAAAAACCTGCCAGGTTGTCTAGCTCACAGAATCATGTTTTCATCTACACATAACCACTTTACCAAGATAATTCACACACCCTACAATTCACCCTTTTGAGGTACACACTAAACTTCTTTTAGTATGTTCACATATTCAGAGTTATGCAACCATCACCACAATCAATTTTACAACATTTTCATTAAAAAAAATTAATAAAGCTGTCTCCATTAGCAATCACTCTGTATTTACCCACAATCCTCTCCCCCTCCCCACTCTCCCATTCACCACCTTGCAGCCTTAGGCAAACACGAGTCTAATTTCTATCTCTATACATTCACCTATTCTGGACCTTTCATATAAATGGAATCATATAATGTGTGGTCTTTTGTGACTGGCTTCTTGCACTTAAAATAATGTTTTTCAAGTTCATCTAATCTGTAGCATATAAGTACTTGCTTCCATTTTTATCGAGAAATAGTTCTCCATTGTATGCATATACATTTCATCTACCAATTCATCAGTTAACAAATTTAAGTATTTTTCCAGTTTGGGGCTATTATAATGCCTTTCTGGATATTTACTACATTCTCACCAATACTTTTTGATTCTAGCCATCCTAATGGGAGTGAAGGGTTATCTCACAGTGGTTTTGATTTACATGTCTGTAATGGCTACTGACATAGAGTATCTTCATGTTCTTATTAGCCACCTGTGTATATTCTTTGGGGAAATGTCTATTTGAATCCTTCACCCATTTTTAGTCGGGCTGTCTTTCACTATTGAGTTGTGAGAGTTCTTTTGTAGTTTAGATACCAAACCAGGCACACAAAAACAAGAAAGCCAATATCTCTTATGAATATAGATGTCAAAATTCTTAATAAAATTCTAGCAAGCCAGATCCAGGAATAACGACTTCTATGTCATGATCAAGTGGGATTGAGCCCCTGAATGCAAGGTTGGTTTAACATCTGAAGATCCATTTACATACCACACCACATCAAAAAAATTAAAGACAAACCACAGGATCATGCCCAACACAGAAAGAATCTGACAAAATCTGATATTCCTTTGTAATGAAAACAGTCAAACTAGGGATCTAAGGAAACTTTCTCAGCCTGATAAAGGACATCTACAAAAACAAAACAAAACACAACAAAACCCCCCCACAACTAATCCAGTACTTAATGCTGAAAGACTGAATGATTAAGAATAAGACAAGGATAGGGGCGCCTGGGTGGCTCAGTCGGTTAAGCGACCGACTTCGGCTCAGGTCACGATCTCGCGGTCCGTGAGTTCGAGCCCCACGTCAGGCTCTGGGCTGATGGCTCAGAGCCTGGAGCCTGCTTCCGATTCTGTGTCTCCCTCTCTCTCTGCCCCTCCCCCGTTCATGCTCTGTCTCTCTCTGTCTCAAAAATAAATAAACGTTAAAAAAAATTTTTTTTTTAATTAAAAAAAATAAAAGAATAAGACAAGGATATCCATCATGCCACTTCCAGTCAACATTGTACTGGAGGTTCTGGCCAGGGCAATTAGGTAAGAGAACGAAATAAAAGGCATCAAATTTGGAAAGATAGAAGTACAGGGACATAATCTTAAACATAGAAAAATCTTAAGGAATTCACTAAATGACTTATATTAAATAAATGACTTCGGCAAGATTGCAAACTGAAAAAAATAGAGACAAAACTCGATTGTCTCTCTATGTACCAGCAAGGCACAGATTCAAAAATAAAATTAAGAAAATATTTACAGTAGCCTGAAAAAGAATAAAATACATAGGAATACATTTAACAAAAGAGATGTAAAACTTGTGTACTGAGAACAGCAAGAAATTGTCCCAGGAAATTTGAAGACTTAAATAGAAAGACCTGTCGTGTTCATAATTTGGAAGACTTCATACTGTTAAGATAGCAACACTCCCCGAATCGATGTGGAAATTCAATAGAATCCTTATCAAAATCCCAGCTGACTTCTTTGCAGAAATTGGCAAGCTGGTTCTAGGATTCATATGGAAATGCAAGGCACCCAGAATAACAAAAACCATCATGGAAAGGTTTCCTGATTTCAAAAAAAACCATGTAGCTACAGTATTCAAAGGTAGTGCGGTGCTAGGACAAGAATATGGATCAATGGGATCGAATGGAGAATTCAGAAATATACTCCTAAGTTGAGGGCCAAATGATTTGTTGCAGACGTGCCGAAACAATTCGATGGGGCAGAGAAGGTTCTGTCCAGCAAGTTGTGCTGACACAACCGGTTATCTGCACACAAAAGTGTGAAGCTGGACCCCATCTCACACCATACACAGAAACTAACTTAAAAATGGGCAACAGACCACAGCTATGGAATTCTTAGACACAATTTCGTTCCACTCTCAGGTACTTCACTCGTACCGCATGGTTTCCTCATCAACCGCACATGTAAGTTCATCTTCTACGAACCTGATGCCATGTGCCTTCGGGTCAGGGATTGTGGGTTTGTTCACTCAGCCCCTGTGCTTAGCACTTAGCAGACAGTTAACTATATACTGAATGAATATATATATAGATATATATACAGAACTGAATGAATGAAGGTCTACGCAGAAGCTGAAACAAATTCTTCATCACGAGAATATGAAACCCCATCTATTTCACGGATGTGCCAACTTATAAGGTGTATTCAGTAGGCCCAAAAGATGAGCCCAAGCCACGTCCCACCACAGTCTACAACCACCTGTCTCCAGACCAGCAGCCTGGTCCCGAAGTGAGAACAGGGATTCTGTTGCTAGTCCTGTCATTCCAGAGAACCATAAGCCATATACCACACAACGTTTTTGATTGGGAAATGGTTCTTTGTGGTTTGTGCCCAGGTGACTCAGCTGATTTCAATGTCGGTTTCAGTCATTTCAATGCCATGTCCCCCACCACTTTCCTTAAGGGCTCTGTCAAAATCCACAGAACGACCCGGTTGCCCGTGAGGACATTTTGAGAACTATTAACTTTGTTTCCTTTTCATGACAAACATGTTTCTGTTTCTCTTCTCCCTATCCTCACCACCCAAACACGCAGGTAAAACATTTTAATAGTATCGTTCGCTTAATGGAAGCCCAGATTCAGCTAGCTACAAAATAAGCTTCGAGTCATTGGCATAGATTGTATATCTCTTCCATGACTGGGACGCCTCAGACATTTTCAGAAATCCCCCAAAGCCGTCACAGCCACTCAAGCAGTCCTTGAGGACAGTAGAGGCTGGGACCCACTTCTCCCTCAGGACCTTCATTTACAAGTGAGAGCACTAGACCTTTTTAGCATATTTAAGTTCTTACTCAAGCCTGTGAGCTGAGTCACCAGGTGGGTAAGGCTCCCTAGCTTATACCCCTGAAGACATCAAGTACTCACCTCCCTGGGAGCGCTGTCCGGGTTGGGGGGGGGGGCGGGAGAGTGGGGGACACAAAGGCAAGTCACCCCGTGGAGGCGACAAGGCGAAGATTTGCAGCCGGCCCGCACGGTGGCTCGGTCAGTAGGCAGCCGGTTGGCCAGGCAGCAGACTCAGACCTGGCAGGCCCTCCTGAAGTCATTCCTTTGACAGTTTATGATTTGGCACATTTGCTTGTTTTGGGCAGCAGTGCCTAGGGCATAGTGATCTCCAAAAGCCACTTTGGCTGTTGAGGGAAACAAGTCGGTCTCCTCTACCCTTCTCTTTGTGCATTTCTTCTTCACCTGGGATGTGTGTGGGGCTCGATTTTTCGCGCAAGGAACTCTTCCTGCAACGAGTTTTGAAAAAAAGAAATCTTCAGTTCATACTGATCCCAGAGAAATACCTGCAGGGAGGGGAAAGTAGGGCAGGTAACTTCTTAAGAAGGGTGCCTCGAGGCTGAGTCATCATCCGGTTTGGGCCGGTGCAGGTGGGCTTCATTAGTTATTTCAAAGGTGAAGGCACTTTCCTTTCAAAGAGCATTTTATGCTTCTGGATTGACTCTCAGAGATTGTCAATCTAATCTTAACTGGCCACACCAGCATGGAACGTATAGGCCTCCATTCATTTTTTTTTTTTTGTAAGTTTATTTATTTAGTTTGAGAGCGAAAGAGAGAGTGTGAGCAGGGAAGGGGCAGAGAGAGGGGGAGAGAGAGAATCCTGTCAGCACAGAGCCCAACGCAGGGCTGGAGCCCATGAACTGTGAGATCATGACCTGAGCCAAAGTCAGACGCCCAACCGCCTGAGCCACCCAGGTGCCCTTAGAGGCCCCCATCTAAATGTGCACATGTAAAAATATTTCTGAATTACTAATTATTAATACGGTGTCATTTACCAGTCAGCTTCCTCTTCTAGACTTCTTTGCAGTCCGGATAATTTCTGTACGTTCAATTCCTCTCTTGGTGCCTGGCACATAAGCAAAGGGCGCTCAAATCACTGCCGAATAAATAAATAAACTTCTAAAACTTACTTAGACTTCCAATAAAGTCTTCAAAATTTTGGGTGACTAGCAACCTTTGACAAGAGTAACTTCTAAAATAGTTACAAGTGAACCACTGGACATTTCTGCAAATCTGCTGCCCCTGCCAGCATTTAAACAGGAAGCCCTCACCATAGGAGGCCCTGGTAAGAAGCCCTTACCTCATTCTCCCCAGTGACTAGAAGCACCAGGAAGAAATTCCATGAGTTCTCCCTCCTGGACCCTAGTTTCAAACAAACAAACAAAACAAATAAAAACCTATAAAGTCACCAAGCAGCATGTGAAGTAAATGATGTAACCATTTTACATGTTTTATTTTTTTTAAGTTTATTTACTTTTGAGAGAGAGAGTGAGAGAGAGAGACAAAGAGAGCAGAGAGAGAGCACACAAGCAAGGGAGGGGCAGAGAGAGAAAAGGAGACACAGAATCCCAAGCAGGCTCTGGGCTTTGAGCTGTCAGCACAGAGCCCGATGCAGGGCTCGAACCCACGAACTGCGAGATCATGACCTCACGAACTGTGAGATCGTGACCTGAGCCAAAGTCAGACCCTTAAACTACTGAGCCACCCGAGGAATCCCCACTGTACATATTTTCAAAGGACTTAATGGATTTTAATTTTATTTCAGAAAATGCAACAATTGAATGAAAGAAGGGAATCTAACAAAACTTACTGCTTAGGCCGAATTCTGAAATCATTAGTTTAAATAAGCTCACCTGTGTTTCTCAGTCCCTGAACAGAGTTTCTCGGTACAATAAAAGAGGTGATGTGCATGATTGCCTCCACCTTCCCTCACACCCCCACAGACGGAAAAGAGTAAATAAACGCAGTCAGCAAGAAGTCACTTGCCCTAGTTATTAATAGAAATCATTTGTTAATAGTCAGATCATTTTCATTGAAAATTTGTTTGCTGCACCTAGAAAAGTGGAATGAATAGTCGCCAGGTGAAATAAGCTATTGCCTGTGCATTACATATGTTAAAATTCAATACCATTTTTTGTACTCATTGTCACCAACTTAAACATATATTGCCAAAGAGCCATTCTTTGTGAATAAAGCAGCTGACAGCTATAAGGTGTGTTTGCAAGGGCTTTCATGATTTACTTGAGACATGTGCTGAATACACATCACCTCCGCACCCCTCCCAGCCCCCCCCATTTCCTGGAGTTTAATGCAAGAGAAAGGAACTCCACTAAAGTGAAAAATCAATCATTTTGGAGGCAAAAAGTAACTTTCGTTGAGAGTATAAATAAATACTGCTCAGCACTCAAATGTGATGAAAAATCATTGTTCAGAATCAATGGCCATCTTTGTGGAGAATTATAGAAGCTTTGTAACTTGTTAATAGACCTGAAAGTCTACAAAGTTTAAATTCCCCCTAATCACCATTTCTATAAACCTATGGAAATTACTAGCATGCGATTACTTTTCTTGGGTGTCTCTGGACTTCTTATGATCACTTATTCAGATTCTTTGGGCTTGTACAGATTTCAACCCTTCTTGAACATCAGAAATACTTACGGAATTTACTGAAAATGTACAGGTGCAGGTTCCATAGGAAGAAATGAATTCAGTAAGTCTGGTTTGAGGTCCTGTCTGTGAGCTGTATTTTTTAATTTTTATTTTAAATTTCATTTATTTATTTTGAGAGCGAAAGTGAGGGGGCATGAATGGGGGAAAGGCAGAGAGAGAGAGAGAATCCTAAGCAGGCTCTGTGCTGTCAGTGTGGAGCTCAATGCAGGGCTTGAACTCACAAACCATGAGATTATGATCACTTCACGATAGGTACATATATCAAATCATTATGTTACACAACTAAAACCAATACAGTGTTACATGTCATTTATATCTCATTTTTTTAGAGATGGTAGGAATAAATAACTGAATTAAGGAATTAAAATAATAAGAAAAAAATTAAAGAGTAAAACTGAGAAGAGGCTTGATTACTTACCAAGAAAAGTGTCTAGAGAAATTTGTTAAGAAGTGATAAATATAGTGAAGGAATGTAAAGCATTAAACAAAAAATTAGAGCTATCGTTAATGAAAAACTAAGCCAAAGGATCAAACTACCTAATAATGTAAGAAGAAGCTGAGCCCATCTTTTCGTCTTGACTGTATACTTGTCAATAGCAAGGACCAAGTTTCATTTATAGAAACTTGTGTAGAGCCAGGGCACCTGGGTGGCTCTGTTCGTTGCACATCTTACGCTTGATTTCGGTTCAGGTCATGATCCCAGGGTCTTGGGATCCAGCCCTGTGCCAGGCTCCATGCTGAGTGTGATGGCTGTTTAAGATTCTCTCTCTCTCTCTTCCTCTCTCTCTCTCTCTCTCTTTCTAAAATAAAAAAATAAAGAAAAAAATAGGGGCGCCTGGGTGGCTCAGTTGGTTGAGCATCCGACTTCGGCTCAGGTCATGATCTCGCGGTCCATGAGTTCAAGCCCTGCATCGGGCTCTGTGCTGACAGCTCAGAGCCTGGAGCCTCTTTCGGATTCTGTGTCTCCCTCTCTCTCAGCCCCTCCCCTGCTCACACTCTGCCTCTCTGTCTCTGAGAAATGAATAAACCTTGAAAAAAAATTTTTTTAAAAAGAAAAAAATAAAGAAACTTGTGTAGAGCCTAGCATAGAGCCTGGCCATATGTTGGTGGATGGGTGGAGGCATGAACAAATGAATGAATTACTGATAGATGAATTACTGATAGAGGACTTGGTTGGACTGCTTTTTTAATATACTGACTTCTTGCCTGCTGACATGACTTCAATGATTTGTTTTAAAGGACATGGTACACTCAAAATAATTTTGTCATCTTGCTTACTCCCCTGCCAACACTGTCATTGTATGTTCAAAAGAGAAAAATTGTGGTGTGTGTGTGCATGCGTGTGTGTGAGTGTGTGTGTGTGTGTGTGTTACTGGAAAGCCATATATCACCTATCACCTTACAAAAAAATCGCATTTACGTTCAATAATATAACCTCAAACTTCTTGGCACTTATGAATGTTGTATAAAGCCTAGGAAAATAAGATAATAGCAATATCATAAATAAGACCCGGGCTATTCAAATATAGTCAAATCTGTATCATTTTCACAAATGGATTCAAATTACTAATACATGTTTGCATGTGGTCTTTCAAGCACACAATAAAATGTTAGTATAAATACCACAGTAATTTTAATAAATACAATTAGTTTAGATTCTGGATTATGTTATAAAATCAGTAAGAATTTGTTGAGCTAATTAAAATTATAAACTAGAATTGAATGCACTTAAATTGTCCATGTAAAAGTGTTAGCATCTGCTTTCAACAAAGCAAAATGTCAATTCTTTATTCTGAAGATATATCATCAAATATAATTTGAGTATAGATGCAATGCTTTGCACCTTCCAGGATTCAAATTACTAATGTTAGTTTTAATGTTCCTGTGATTCAGGAACTATATCCTTGCACAAATAACTAGATATGCTAGAATATTATTGCTATAGTCCCCTATGAAGTTAGGGTTATCTTTGACCTAATGTGATTAAATGTCAATCTCTTCACTTTCAGGTGCACGATAACACAGTATTCTAAAATCATAATAGGCTCACCCTGCTTGGAGCCCCAGGTTCTATTCCTACTAATGTTCAACTTTAAAATGATCCTTGTTCTGAACCTTTACTCACCAAGAACTCTTTGGATAAGATTTGGCTTTCCTTTACACCAGTCTGCTTTCTAACAAACTCTAATTTGTAAGTTACAATAACAATGGTAAATGTCACAAGGATCAGCATGTCTGTATCTGCACAACTCTTACTGATACGTATTTTAGTAGGTGTGACAGTTCTAGGTTTAATTGTCCACTGGTGAATTGGCATTCTGCTTTTCAAAAAATAAATTACTTTCTCCTTTGCCTTTGTTCATCTTGCCGTGAAACCACCTGGAGCGAGGATCATCTTGCAGCAAGCGATAGCGACATTGTTCCTTGTGGGCAGGGGCAATTAAGGACACGGATAAAAATTAGGTGGCTGGGGGCAAGCAAAATAGGAGCAATTAAGGTGTTGGAAGACACTCCCATCGGGAAACAATGAAAGACAGCATGGTTCTCACCATTCTGAAGAACCCAGGAGAGCTAACTCCAAATCAAACTCCAAAGTCAAGTAATCTTCAAACACAAAACAAAAAACCCGATTCCCCAAGACTTCCTCAACGGCTCCTTTTCACAGTCATTTCTTTGCTTCGGTTTATCCACAGCAAACCTTGCTTCCGCGTTTCTGACAGCGGTGCCGAAAGGACAAGTTCTCCTCTACCCTCTTAGGGTCTCTGGCTGGCCCTAAGAATTAAACTGATGAAAGATGGAGTGATCGGAAGAAAGCATAGAGACTTCATTCAATTTTTACATGTCGATGAGAGCTTTCACAAGAGAATGAGGCCAGGAAGAAGTGACCAGAGCAGGCAGCGTTCACCTTTTAGACAAGGAAACGATACATCTGTCAAGAATTGACAAGCAAGAGCACGGGGTTGGGCTGGAGCCAATAAATAGTGGGGAAGTGACTGGGAGACATGTGGGGGCAGGACAACTAGTGAAGATAAGGGTTCTTTTAGTAAACGTGCAGATCCATTTCAGCATCGCTTTCCAGTCTGGTGATAAGGATGTTCTCTTCCTGGGCACAGGGAGGGCACCTCTCCCATGGGAAGAGTTTATGGCCTGTTTTAAGGTAGAAAAGGGTAGGTCAGAGAGTCCTGCCCGCATCTGTTGCTCCTAAACACCTGCCGTTTCGGCTCAAAATGATCAACATGCCCAAGTGTCATGTTTGGGGGTGACACATCCTGAACTTCAGTAGCAGCAGAGATGTTATTAAGATTGACTGACAGCTCTCCTAGCTGTAGTTTACAGACTGTCAAATCCCTTCGAAAACACAAATGCTACCTACCTCTGTTTAAAGACACACTGGAGCCTGGAGCCTGTTTCCGATTCTGTGTCTCCCTCTCTCTCTGCCCCTCGCCTGTTCATGCTCTGTCTCTCTCTGTCCCAAAAATAAATTAAAAAAAACGTTGGAAAAAAAAAATTTTAAAGACACACTGGAGGGGCACCTGGGTGGCTCAGTCGGTTAAGCGTCTGACTTCAGCTCAGGTCATGATCTCGCGGTCCGTGAGCTCGAGCCCCGTGTCGGGCTCTGTGCTGACAGCTCAGAGCCTGGAGCCTGTTTCAGATTCTGTGTCTCCCTCTCTCTGACCCTCTCCTGTTCATGCTCTCTCTGTCTCAAAAATAAATAAACGTTAAAAAAAATTTTTTTTAAATAAATAAAAAATAAAGAGAGGCTCGCCGCAATTAAGTCTGGGTGGGCTCGGTCAATTAAGCCTCTGCCCCTTGATTTCAGCGCAGGTCCTGATCTCACGGTCATGAGATCGAGCCCCGAGTCTGGCTCCACATGCGTGGAGCCTGCTTAAGATTCTCTGTCTCTCCCTCTCTGACCCTCTTCCCCCCATGTTCATTCTCTCCCTCTCTCAAAATAAATAAACATTTTTAAAAAGAAAAATTAAAAAGAAAAGTCATAAAGAAAGACTGGAAAAAGTTCTTTATATCAGTCAAAAAGGGCAGTCACTTTCCAGGATGGAGAAGGATGCAGTGACTTGGCAGAAATACTGGCCAGCTTTTGCATTCACCAGAATCAGCTCCCGATCACTTGGAATGGATTCCTAATACTTCAACCACTGTCCCACTGAAATATCAACGCATTATCAAAACAATCGCCTAGGCCAAAAGTAGTTTAAATTGTTATTCATGTTTCCGATCTTCTCTAGTAAGAAAACAACCAACCACTATTGGTCCCACACAATCTCTCACGTAGGTTGTGAGCTCGAGGTGGTGCCATGTAGCAGGAAGGATGGGATACTGATCATAATCATAGCTGTGGAGGTTAACATTTATTAAATGCCTGTGTCTTATTATTATTTGCTCATTTTACAAAAGATGAAACAGAGGGAAGAAGATTACAGAACTTGTGCCAGGTCACAACAATGTAAGGTGAGTGGCGAAGGTAGGATTTGAACCCAGGCTGTTTACAAGTTTGTGCTCTGAATTATCGTGCTACACATACTAAAATTAAAAAATAAAGGAAGGGGGTTTGCGGACACCTGGGTGGCTCAATCGGTTCAACAGTCGACTTCGGCTCAAGTCATGATCTCGCGATTCACGGGTTCGAGCCTAGTGTCAGGCTCCGAGCTGACAACTCAGAGCTCGGAGCCTGCTTCGGATTCTGTGTCTCCCTCTGTCTCTGTCTCTCTCTCAAAAATAAATAAATATTAAACATGTTTTTAATTTAAAAGAAGCAAGGGGGGTTGGGAGGGAATGAGAGGTACAGAAATACTAATCCTCATTCTGGCTTCTGTGACTTTGGACAAGCACTTCAGTTCTTTAGGCTCTTAATACACGGTTTTGCCAACAGCAGTACGTGCATCACGTGGGAGCTTGCTAGAACCACAGAATCATCATCTGCATGTTAACAAGATACGACTGCTAAATTTTGAGAAGCACAGCTCTAGGCCTTATCAGTAAAATTTGCAAGTTGGCCTGGATGACATTAGCTGTCTCTTTCACCCTAAAAGTCTAACCTAAAACCTAACTTTTCAACCTAAAAGTCTGTACCGTACAGGTACACGTGACTTCAAATACACCGGTGTTTACCATGCTCAAAATCAGATGCCGGATGTTGTCCACAGTGAGGAGAGAGAAGTTGCACACCCATCATAGTTTCCTGGTTCACAGTTTGTCAGGGTTGGATTACATGTCCTGTGCTGATTGACGCTACTAATTTTAAAACAAGTGAAAAGGTATTTGAAGTTTGAAGTCTGAATTTTATGTTGATGGTTTTTCAGAGACTCCGATTCAACCAACATTTCAAAGTGGACTACAACTGTAATTCACTCATAAGTAGAACTTAAATAATTGTCTCTAAAAGGAGCATTAGCAAAATGTTGACTCATTTCTGAATTGTTTTTTCTATTGAAGACTTTAATTGGTATTCTCGTCTTTCAGTAAAATATACAGTCAATGCCCCATTTTGTTCTTTCTTCAACCCATTAATCACATATGTTTTTCCATTTTGCACTAATGACAATTAACTTCTGGAGGTTATCGAATTTTAAAAATGACCATGAGGAAATAAACAACTAGGCGATAACATCACTATCCATTCTGATATTTTAATAAGTAGATGTATTTTAATTATTTATGATACTTCATAACATGCCAGTAAATGCTTTCTAATGCTTTTTGTAAAGGCAGTGAAGTCTCGATAATTTTATATCCGACTATCATTCTTTACTATTAGATTGTTCACTGGAAATGTAAGGAGATACTGTTGATGGGATTATAAAAATTAGATTTGGGGATTAGGGTAGTTTGAGCTATGGCATGGCTACAATTTCTGTAATTAATTATCCCAGAAAGAACTTCCTTTTGTTATATGCTGATGTCACTGCTTTTACATCGCTCCTTGGAATGACTTTGGTGAACATGTTGATCATCAGTAAAAACCAATCGCCTATTTTTATGTCTGTCCAATAACTGGTTCATCTGGAAGAAATACTCTCAATCTACCAGTGACCACTTGTGTGACTTTGGACAACTGATGGCAATCTTCTAGGCTCTTGTTATGCAAATTCTTATCCACTTCTAGGTTCTTGCTTGTGTCTGGTACCAAGTCCCCAAACCGCTGAATGCCCTGAGAACAACTGGCCTTCCTGACTCCCCATCTGACCATAAAAATCCCTGTGATTGTGGATTTCCTCCATGTTCATCCGGGTGTCCCTGGCTTGTACTCCTGGATCTATCACTGGACTCTCTGCCTCTTTGGATTAATGTGCTTACATGCCATGCCCATTGTTAAGTTCATTTTCTCTGCTGGGCCCTTCCTACCTCATCAGCCTTCTCAATCTCACACACTCCTCTGGGCTTCTGCTTTGTGTGTGGGAGGAGGATCAGATGGAAAATAATCTTTGGATTGTATTTGATTTATTCTTTACCATCTTAGTCCCTTTGGCCTGCTATAACAGAATACCATACACTGAATGTCTTATAAACAACAGAAATCTATTTCTCATGATTCTGGAGGCGGGGAAGTCCAAGATTAAAGAGCCACCAAATTTGGTGTCTAGTGGGAGCCCACTTCCTGGTTCACAGACAGTGGTTTCCTTTCTGTGTCCTCACTCGATGGACAGGGTTACGGATCTCTCTGGGGTCTCTTTTATAAGAACACTAATCTCATTCATGAAAGCCCCACTCTCGTGACCTAATCACCACCCAAAGGCCCCACCTCCTAACACCATGACATTGGAGATTAGGTTTTAACACATGAATTTTGGAGGGCACACACACATTCCGTCTATGGCATTTACATTCGAGTATAAGACTTTTAAAACTTTATACTGACAAGTAAAAATAAAATACAAAAAGACCACAAAAGGGAGACTCCTAAGCATTTTTTAAACAGTTAGTACTTCATTAAATTTAAATTAATTAAAATGAAATGAAATTTAAAATTCAGTTTCTTGGTTGTCCTAGCAACTTCCCAAGTGCTTAACAACCATATGAGGCTAGCGTCTACCACATTGGTCAGAGCAGATAGAACGTTTACATCGTCGAAGAGAGTTCCACACTGCACACTGACCAGGAGTGCTCTCGGTATTTTATGTAACTTTTTCATTTACTCCAAAAAGCAATCTTATGAGGTAAGACATTATCCTGACGTTTATAGGCGAGGACTCAGAGATTCGGAGGGACTCAGGAGGCTCAGCCAGCCATTAAGTGAAAGAGACAAAGAATGGAATCAGAATTTAAGTCTTTCATACACAAGATTTAAGTACAGATCTGTCTGACTCTCACTTTCCACTCTACTAGATTCTAGACTCCTGACTGTGTGTGGCCTGAGCATGCAGCTTAGATATAATTTTGTAATTAATTACCTGTTTCAATCTCTTGCTTTATAGTCCCAATACCAGTAAATGAAAAAGTCCTAATATTTCACAATATTGCTTCCCATAGCGCAACATCTCCCCTTACTTGGACCTAATCTGATGATAAAATGGTAGGGAAAACAAGAGAATAGGAATTAATATTTACTGAGCCTTAACCTCTGCTAAATACTGTGTTGGTTCTGGAATGCTGTGAAGTAGGTATTACCCTCATTTGCAAATAAGGAAACAAGCATAGGGACTATGTCATAGATTAATTCCCTTCAACGACTTATATTTTGAGCAGTGATTTGCCCCATCATCAGGATCGGTTATTTTGAATTTGATCCTACTTCCTTTCTCATCATTTTCCTACATGTGTTTACTGAATCCCTTATACTCTGCCTTGATTTCTTGCATAGTATGACAGTGGGCTAATCCCTACAACATCTACAGTCTTCTCATTTTTAGTGTTATCCAAAAGAAGGTGGCTTTTTATAGAGGTGACATTGACCTTATGATTTAGCTGTCATCATAATCCCTGGCAATACTGAGACGCCATCCTGAGGGATGCAACATACACATACTCTAGGCTTGCAACCTAAACGTATTGCCATTTCTTTAATGGTTAGAATATAAGGAATCTGGAAAACCATCTGGGCAGGTGGAAATGGTGCTTCTCATGAATATATATAATGATTCACTTGCAAAGTCACTGATTTCTGGCTGCGATTTTAAACTGTATTGATTTAAGAGTTTGGTACTCCAAAGAGGAGTGCATCTTTCTAGAAGACAAATAAGGATTCTATTCACTAGGGGAGGAGGAGAGAGGCAGATCATGGTTTTTGCTGGGTTATTTTTTATAGCGGGGGGGGGGGGGGAGAATAAGGTTGCTGCTTTCCCATGGGATGTTGGAGGACTAGATGTAGGATACAGAAGCTGAGGAACCCCGACAGGGCATCTCCATCAACTATGATGCCAATGGTAAAGATTTAGAAGACCACAATGATCTTAGACATGCAGAATCAAAAGGAATTTTAGGGAATGAACTTTCCTCTGGTTCCAGTCTCCCTTTCTCTAAATTGAGAGGGGGAGAAATGGGCCAGGGAGGGAGGACATAGGTTGCAGTAGACCAGTAGTTCTCAAACTTAGGCCATGGTCAGGATCACCCGAAGGGGTCATTAAAACACAGATTGCTGAGCCTGATCACAGTTCCTGATTCAGCAAATCTGGAGTAGGGTCTGATAATTTGCATTTCCACCAAGTTCCCAGGTGATACTGATTACTGCTAATCCTGGGGCTATAATAACCACTGCTTTAGGACCACCTCCTCCAAAAATTCAAAATATGAACATAAAAAGATCCATTCTACCCTCATAATCCTAGCCAATCAATATGAAGCCTCCCTTTTTCTGGATTTTGGTCTGAGAGAAGAAAAGCTAGGCAACTCATGTTTCATCCCATGTTTTCCTCGAATATGTCTGTCTCCCTCACAATACCTGCGGCCAAAAAGAGCATTTAAATCCCCCCTCCCCAGCTGTGGTAGGCTTGTCCTCTATATTATAGAAGAAATTCTAAGACTTAGAGGCTACTATGCTATTGATATGCTGATGGTAGATAAAGGAATCTAGAAATCTCTACTGTCTCTCTGTAGTGTCTAGTCTCTGGATTACTCTCTAGATGGAAAGGTCAATCAAATCAGTTTTCCGACACAAATCCAATCCGTGATTCTGGTTGGCACCCAAATCCACCTTGCCTTCGGGCAGTTAGGTTCTGCTTGGCCTTGACTTAAGATTTAAGAGAGAAGTTAGAGAAATCAGCTTAATTCTCACATAAGATCATGCCATTTATATCCGAAAGTAGGAGACGGTTGAGTGTGCTTGTGTGAGTACACATATGCACAAGCAAGTGCAGATACATCGGCAGCTAAGGGGCAGAATGTGGTGAACAGTTCAGGGCCCGGCACCTCCTCTGGGAGTAAACTGCATATAACACACATAGTGGGGCCTCAGTAGCTGTGTCGTCGGCAGGTATATGTCCTCCAGGTCCAAGCTGATTGATCTACACCTGACCCAAGACACGTTCATTGGAGTCTCTCCCTTGAGAACTTAAACATAGCAGATGGACAACTGCAGAAACTGAATGTCTTTCATGTAGCTTCTTAGAGAAAATAGTCACGGAATCCTACTGCTGAAAACCTCAGCATGCCCTCGTATGTTCCCTGCCCAACAAGTTAGTAATACCTTCAATTCTGAAGGAGACAGACAGAAACGGTTAAGAATCTGATTTTATCTAAAGCAAGCCAGAAGTAGTTTCTTTTCTTACAACCAAAAATATATTAGCCAATATACAGGCCCTATGCCAAATACTTTAGAATAATTAGTACACGAAACCTTGACTTAACAATTCCCCGTGATGCAGGAATCGCCCTCTTTTCATAAATGGGGACATAAACAAAGTTCTCAAATTTATATAGCTAGAGAATAAGCAGCCAACAGAGATTTGGTCTCAGGTTTGATAGTCTTCAACGTTCATATTTTTTCGACTATCTTACTCCTGCAGGAAGTAGAGCTGGGACCACAATGCCATCTAGGTGTCGAATTTGAAGACACCTGATAGCCAGGTGAATGAGCATATGTGTAAGGTCAGTCAGAACACTGGAACAGGTTCCGAAAGACCTTTAAGAGTCCGTGCCTCTTCACAGTGCTTAAAGTATCATGGGGAAATGATTTTTTAAAAGAGGAAAAGAAAGAAAACACACCAACACCGAAATAGTATCTCACACTGTATTAGAGGTCAATCAACTTGCATAATTTCTGAACTGTAAACTTTTTAGTGAAGTAGTGTCATGTCCAAGTACATATTAGAATTTGAATGAGGCCAAGAAACAATGCTTGGAAAAGCTCACAGTCTACTCGTGAGTAGAAAAATTTATAACTGTAATAGCAAAAAGAGTATTCAAAGGGAAAGTCTCTCATTACATGCAATTACTCTGTAAAAAGTAAACTAGATGCTTCTAAAATTGCTAAAAATAGTTTGTTCTCGTACATAATTAAGGAACTTATGTTACAGCTTTATTTACTAAATCTTTTCTAAGTCCTTAAGGAACATACTGGTAACCACCGACCCAGGGCCTGATCAAATTATTATAAATTCCAGATTAATCTGATTTGAGGAGGCTTTATTATAAGTTCAGCTTTTCCTCAGCTGGCTCTTCGCAGACATCTCTGGACACTAACACTTGAAGTCCTTGAAATTTATTACCACATCGTAACTATCTTCTGATCTTCAGCCAAGCAATCCTGAAATGAAGCGAACAGAGAGAAACCAAGAACACAAAATCATCTTCAAAATGTGTAAGAAGTCGAAACAAAAATGTGTAAGTTGTCTGCAAGGACACAGAGATGTTCTCCAAGTGCTATCTGAATGCCCTGTGTTGTCGAGAAGTTGAAGACATGAACAGATAAAATTTGGAACTACAAGATCACAATAAACAAACCATTATCACTGCTGTTTGGTTAAACATATGCCACATGATTAAAATATTTCCCTCTTCTAATTACAATTCATTTTAAATTTAATTTTGAAGCCTTATGCCGTTCTCTAATTGTTTCATCTGTTTTTGGTTTTCTGTAAGTAGATTATAAGCTCTTTAAAGAATTATGTTTCATACTCATGTTTCCCTGTAATACCTTGAACAATGTTGAGTAAATAACAGATTAGGGATGACAAATAAGTCTTATTTCCTATCTCCACATTAGTGGTAGTGTCTGCCTCGGGAAGCACACTGGGAAAGATTATGAATTCACGACTGCACTCCACCAAGAGAGACTGCAGATGATTGATTAGTAATGTCTGCTCGGAGCTTAAGAGGGGGAAGTAGCGGCATGCATGCCATCTATTTTTCCATTTCACCAGTAGACATTCATTTCATACTAGTTAAATGAATTAAAATGTAAACAGGAAGAAAAGGATGATGCCACTTAAATTTTCCCATTGGGTGTTCATTCACCTTCAGCGAAAATTATACCATATGTAAGTTCATTATTAAGCATGGAATCAATACATTTTGAAATTTAAAGGAAAGGCAACTAGCTTAAAATAGCATGGGAGATATTTTGTGTTCATATCGGATCTATACTTTCAGATCTTTTGTTTAAAACTAACTCGTTTAACGTCTTCTCACCTCTATCTAGAAACTAAAAGCCAAGGATTCTCAGAGTTAAATATGTATACACAGAAGTGTACACACTGAGGCCAGATCAAGGATAAGACACTTGTGCATCTGGACACAGGGTGGCATCACCATAACCAAAAGCTATTCCAGTGGTACTGCCTTGAAAGGGCAGAGATTGGGATAATGTTTACCAGCCTCAAACAAGCTTTGGAGTCCTTCTAGCCTCAGTAGCTGGTGGTAGTTCTAGTAATTACACATATCCCCCACCACACACACACCATACACACATTTACCCTGACTTGTATACCCCTAAGCCACATCCGTATAAACCTGCCTATCTCTGTGATGTATAGAAGTTTCGAGAAAAGTCAAGTTTCCCATTATTAGTAGCTCTTTGAGTATCCTATTTAATAAGATAAGGTGGAACTAGATATCGTCCTTGTTTGCATTCCATATTATGGAGAAGGGGAATTCGGGACTTAGTATTTGAGGCAACTTTTCACTTCAAACAGCTTAGCAAAAATATTTATCTATCCAGTAGCAGCTTTCAAATAAGGGAAAGTTTTAGGAGCTCCTAATCCTACATTGTAGTCCACTTCAACATCTCACAAAACCCTAACACACAAGTGGTAAAGGGTTCTAAATAGTGAGGTGTATTTAAATTCAAATAGTAGGTAGAAGCACGTAGGGATTAATTGTCCTAGTGATAGTGATATAAAACTCTCATGGTGTTTAGGCTAAGAAATACAGCAAGTTAAAAAAAAAAAAAAGCGTGGATGTGTCTTTCAGAAAATGATTAAAAAACATGAGTTTGGTTCTAGCTGCCCATCCATAGCACCTGCTACCTGACACCCTAAGCGAGGTGGGTGGCCAAAAGCATCCACAAGGCCATTGGGTTTGACCCCAATTATCTTTTATTGTAAATAGGCCATATGTCAAATTCCAAGATAAATTGGAAACATTTGATCTATCTCCTGCTCCTAGATTAATTTTAAAGATTCATTTTCTATTCTTACAGATCCTTTATTTGAGCCACTGTGCTCTTCTGTTTTAAAGAAAAGACGTCTTATATTTGCCTTTATAGATTCAAGAGGATGCTATGTTTAAGAATATTTTTGGAAGAAGGGATTTTAATAGTCAGAACATGATTGAGAGGAAAATGGCAGGAAATAAGCCTGCTCAAAATTTGAGATATGACCAGTACTATCCACTGAATTTCTTCATAGGAATTCATGTTCACTAAGGAGAAGAAGAAAACTAAGAAAACATTCATTACCATGCTTAGCAGAGATGAATGCTTTAACAAATCTCATTTCCCCACGCAAATCATTGCTATAGCCATGCAAACCAACACAAACAAATATATCACACATGAAAAGTAATAGTCCTATGAGCCTTTGAGGTTTATGTGGAACAATGCTGCCTTAAGACAGACTATTAACCACTGAAAAGATCCTGATTTATTCAGAAATGAAAATAATATTAATGTAAACCAACATGACCTACATCCAAATAGATTCTGCATGAGTGAGTCAGGACAATGTGATTTTCATAAAGCAATTTGGCATTAAAACTAAACAGCACTAAAAAAAAAGCATTAAAAAAAAAAAACTAAACAGCATAGCAAAATAGAATCCACATTCCCCACCCCCCTCCCAAATACTCACAGTCCTGAACAACTTAGTATATACTTCTGAATTTTGCACACAAATAACCTGCTGGAGGAAGAAGTTCTGTAGGAACCAGTGTTTTTTTCCTCAAATTGATCAGAACAGAATGAGATTTTTAACGAGTCTAATTTTGAATGGTGTGTCTATTTCGTAAAACATCCCTGACATTAGAGAATTTATTGGTAGAAAGTACGTTTATTCTGTTCTTTTTCTTTCCTTTCCTTTCTCTTCTCTTCCTTGGAAAGACTATTCCATGGGTGTTTGCCTGCCAGATTAATTGCCCTTCAAACCATGGATATAGCCACTTTTGTGCTCACTCGTATGTGACCAGGGTTCCAGTTCTAAAATCAGAGTTATTGTGTCCGCTCCACAGACAACACAAACAATAGCTTGAAGCAATGGAAAGATGAAATGGAGCTGAAAAGGGGAAGAGCAAAGGAAAGCAATAAAGGGCTGAGTGAAGGAAAGAAGATCTTACTGTGATGGAAAGAAAACAGCATCCTCTTCTCATCCTGTTTGACCTTGGTTGCTACTTAATTTTGAATTTTTTGTAATGATACTGAAGAAGTGACGAGGGGTCACCGGTGAGGTAATGGCCTCACATGGCCCTTGGGTTGCTCTCAGGTCTCACCCACATATCCACTGGGCATCCCTTCTCACTGTCCCCTGCCCCTTTCCCGCACATGACCCGAGGCTCCCCTCTTGCGGTTCAGTTTCTCTACCCAACACCATCATTTATTCCTTCTAAGTCTACAAAACAGCACCTTTGTATGTTGAGAAAACAGCTTAGAAAGAAAATTTATCAACATTGCGCTTAGTCTTAAAAAAATACACACACACACACACACACACACGTACATATGATCTAATGAACTTTCCACCCTTCCACAATAAAGCATTAATAAGAACGAAGTGAGATCCTCACGGTATCAGTGGTCATTAATGATGCATTCATTACCAATAAGTGTTAGTATCACATCGATGATGCATTTATATAGACACCTAATTATAATATTAAATGGCCAGCATGCATGATTAATTTATTTTCCCAAGCAAGTGTACATTTTTATTAAGAACTTGTTTCAAGACAATTTTTCATAAGTCTCTTCTTGTTACACTAATCGACAGGCTGTAGCCTGTTCATCATACACCTTACATTAATCTTTAAAAAAGAAAAGATATTCCAAATATTTACTGTTCTTAAGATAACTGAGAAGAACCGACCATCCTCAGGAGATAGAAAAAGACAAAGGATCGCTAGACTTCTATTTATGTATTCAGCCAAGCTTCAGTTTTTCCATATATTCTGAACACTATAATGTATGAGAGGTGGTTCTCCGGATCTTCAGGGCGAGCACAGGCTCTGAGGGCAAAGTCACTCTGCTTCCATCGTCAACGTGTGAGCTCAGAGAGAAAAGTAAGAACGTGGGCATTCGGGGTGATCTAACTTGGGCAGCAGAGTGGTCTTTGATGAGCTCTCTCCATTCTGGGCTTAAACCAGACTATTCAGGGAAGCGTCATTTGGAGAGCTACCCTGACTCAGAGTTAGAAATTACTGCCCACCCAGGTACCTGTCTGTGACACTCCAGCAATGCCACCAGATACACACGGGACTGTGGATAAGTCACTCAATTTCATGGGTCACTTTTTGCGCAACCACAAAATGAAGAGCCCTAATATTCCTGACTTCTAAAGAAATATTCCTGGGGCGCCTGGGTGGCTCAGTCGGTTAAGCGTCCGACTTCGGCTCAGGTCATGATCTCACAGTCCGTGAGTTTGAGCCCGGCGTGGGGCTCTGTGCTGACAGCTCAGAGCCTGGAGCCTGTTTCAGATTCTGTGTCTCCCTCGCTCTCTGACCCTCCCCCATTCATGCTCTGTCTCTCTCTGTCTCAAAAAATAAATAAAAAGGTTTAAAAAAAATTTTTAAAGAAATATTCCTCAATGGAAATTAGGAAAATGAGTCAAAACACTTTTTAAAATGTAAGCTAGTGTTAATAATCAACTTGATCAATATCTGAATATCCAGTTTTTATCATACTGATGATCTTTGTTTCTGCCATGATTTCGAATGGTCTTTTATAATTGTATATTTACCTCGCCCTAAGGGGAGAAGAGATTAAATTCTGAAACACTACATTCCACCATTCGAACTCCTACAATGTTTAATGTACAAGAGCAGTTGAAGCTAAATGTTCTAACATGAGATTCAGAGATTCAGCACTCCCCTTCTCTGTGTTTTTGCCTCATCTATCGGAGGACATTTAAAATTTTATTTGCAAATATTGCATTTCTTAAGTGATCAAAGCGCATATCAAGCATGATCTAATCAATAATTTTGACTTCCTCATAAAAGAAACAGAGTAGATGTCTATATATTGCAGTTTAAAAAAAGAAAACTGAACGATTAGAGTAACAACACATTCCAGAGTAATACATTCCTTCAACGGTTCATGTTTCCCTACAAATGTGTTCAAATCTATCAAGGTATTTAAAACAAGAAAAAAATTATTAGAAACTGAAGGTTCTACTTTATTTTTACCCCAGCTTTGAGGTAAAACCTTTCCTTCACTCTGATGAAGGACATATGCCCTCATAGTATCTTTCAAAACCCATTTTTAAATGTTAATGAGTCTGGGGATGCCCGGGTGGCTCCGTTGGCTGAGCCTCTGACTTCCAGCTCAGGTCATGATCTCCTGATTCCGTGATTCGTGGGTTCCAGCCCCACATCAGGCTCTGTGCTGACAGCTTGGAGCCTGGAGTCTGCTTTGGATTCTGTAGCTTCTTCTCTGTCTGCACCTCCCCTGCTCGTGTTCTGTCTCTGTCTTTCAAAAATAAATAAATGTTAAATAAATAAATAAATAAATAACTGTTAATCAGTCTGTAAAAAGAACTTGAAAACTTTTACTTTCTTCATTGCTGTTTTTTATTTCTAAAAAAAACAAAACAAAACAAAACAAAGACTGTATTATCCATCCACTATGACACAGCTATTTTCATCTTAGCTTAAAACACAAATGGACTTGTTGAGTGTTGAGTGCCTATGGTGCTCTGAGAAGTCATCCAGGCACCATGCAGTTTACAAAGGCGAACCACTTTTAAATTTTTTTTAATGTTTTTATTTATTTTTGAGAGTGAGGGAAACAGAGTGTGAGCTGGGGAGGGGCAGAGAGAAAGGGAGACACAGAATCTGAAGCAGGTTCCAGGCTCCGGGCTGTCAGCACAGAGACCAACACGGGGCTCAAACTCATGTACTGCCAGACCATGACCTGAGCCAAAGTCAGACACTTAGCTGACTGAGCCACCTCGGCGCCCCCAGAGATGAACCATTTAATCAGAGAGAAACACAGCACGCAGTTGATTTTGCAGGGAGCATTGGGTGCAGGAAATATCATGGTGGAAGAAAAGAGGGAAAAGTAGGCTGGGGCTAAAGCCTGAAAGAACTTAGAATTTGTGAAAATAAGTTGGAAATTTTATGAGAAAAAGGAGAATTATCAAAGGGGGGTGTGTGTATGTGTGTGTACGTGTGGTTTTGCTGTGGCTGTTTGCCTAGGAGAAGCATGATTAGATCTGAGCAGCGGGGGAATGGGTTGGACATCCCCATGGAGGAGGCAATGAAAGTAGGAGAGAGTGATGGTAGAGAGGACAGTTGAGGCATACTGAAGGCACAAACTAAGACAATAGCAGCATAAATGGGGAGGAAGGGAACCAGAGTGAAGCCAGTCTTGGAAATATAATCTTCCGAACTCGGCTGTGGTTTGGATGTGGGGGTGATAAAGGAGGCACTGAAAATAACACCTTGGTTTTGAGCTCCGGGGAGCAGGTAAAGGCGAATACCTTAGCTGAGATAGGGGTTTTTGCTGGGGAAATGGATTGGGGAACAACCGAAGAGTTCCAATTAAACATGTTGAACTTAAGGTTTCTGGGGCATTCTAGTACAGATGTGTGGTGGGAATCTGGAAATGAAAAGCTGGAGCTCAGGAGAGATAGAAACTAGAAATGCCATTCAAAGTCTAATATTGACATAAATGAGTTAATGGTGAATTATTAGAGGGAGAAATATGAGAAGAAATAGGGGTAGGGAAATTAAAGATAGCTTGGATGTCCTGTTAATCATACACATGGAAGTCAACTTATTCCAAAGCCCACTGATCCTTCTTTCCTCTTCCTCACCCTATTTAATTATCCTTCTTCACCCCCAAATGTATCCTTCCTTCTGCCACCTCTTATACTGGCCTCCTTATTTATATTCTCAGCTTACAAGAAAGAACCCTTGTAAGTAACCTTTGGCTTTCCTTGTTCCTCAAATCCGATGGATCCTTCTCCTTGGAAATCTCTTCTGTCTAGCACTCTTTTTGCCAATCAGTTCATGAATTTGGGGTCCTCCTTATGTCTGACATAAGTCCCTCCCTGTTCTAGCCCATTCTCTAAATTACCTCTGCGAAGTGTCTTTCTAAGAGAGCAAATTGATTACATCCCCACCTTATGCTGAAACCTCTGTTGGCCTCCTTTGTACAGAATGACATCAGTATTGGTGTGGCTTACAACGCCCATGTCTACCTGTGGCTTACAATGCCCGTCTCTACCTGTAGAAAGGCTGATGGACAAATACCAGCTCTTCTGTGACTTTTCCTATTTGGCCCCTTCCTTAGCATTCTGCAGAACTCTGGATGAAACACATGAACAGTTTTTGTGCTATCTGCTATAGTCACAGCCACTGTGAAGGAGTAATGAGAGAAGTGAAGGAATCATAAGGTCAGTGCTTGAGAACAATCAATGAAACGGATGTTAGGGTCCTTGAGAATAATGGTGAGACTGGACAATGGTAACCCAATATGATAAAGGCCAAGATCCTCAAGGTGGCTCCAAAGGCTTGGTAACCCCACCTCAGCCCACCTCTTCAGACTCATCTCAAACCATTCCCCTTGCTTTCTGCAGTCAGATCTCACGGGTCTTTTTCTAACATGACCAAGGTCCCCTTTTATGTCCTGCTCTCTCCGGCAGAACCACTTTTGCTTGTCTCTGACCCGCTGACCTAGGTCCAATCTCTATTCCCGTTTCATTCACACAGGGATCGGGGACTGACTCCCAGACTAAGTCAGCTGCCTTGTCTATGTTCTTCTTAAGCCCTGGAATTTTCCTTCACAAACACACCTCATTCTGGTAGATCTTAATAGTCAAAGTATTATCACGTCTAGTTCATCTCTGTAGGTTATTAAAAACATGACTAACCATTTCATTCTGAAATGCGGTCCTCAAAAAGCCCAATGATGGACAGAACCACATATTATCTATGATCAAGTACAGCTTTCGGAAGGCAAACGCAGATTTTCAAAAGTGTGCCGCTCTACAGACTCAAAAATCCACGTAGTTCTTACAAACAGTCAAGACCTGTCATTGTCAACACTTACACATTAAATCTGTTTCTCACCATCAGGGAACACTTGCATGTGCACAGGCTGGGGTGATCATGGGAAGGTCATGACCCGCTGAATCCAGGAGAGAGAACGCAGATACGGACAAGTGAACAATAGACACTGCTGACTCATAGAGCAGGGGGTGCGACCACCATCTTTTCTCTGGCCCTGTCACAGCAGACCTGCAAAAAATATTTGTTAAATGAAAGAAGGGGCTAACGTCCTTGAGAAATGAGCACGGCTTAGCCTTTGGTAGATGAGATGTATGGGAAAAAGTGTGGCACAACTGCATGGCGTAGACTTCCCAGGATCACGATGAGCAATTGTGGTCAAACAATAGTCTGGAAACCAGAGTGGGGAGAAGGGAGATTTCAATAGTAGGGAGCGGCACTGTTGAGCTCGTTAAGAATAAGACAGGAAGAGGTCGAGTTGTGTTTCGATGGGAAACTGAGGTTGAATCTGGAGGGTGGGGCTAAGCCTCCCTCCTTTTTTTTCAACCCAGAGGTAGACAGAGGCTTCAAGTTTTCCACAGTGACATGACTGTGCTGTACATGTGTCCCTAACATTGGGAGACCTTCAAGATACTATTTACACCACGGTTCGTTCATCTTGCCCCCAGAGAACAGCCAACACTGTGAAGGATTGCCGAGATTACTTGGCAGACCTATTACCACCTAAATCTTCCAGTGTGACCCGTTGAGCATGGCTCATTTTCTGAAAAGTGCCATTGAGTTGGTGTCTAGCAGGAGCTTAACATCTATTAGGTCTTTAGACATGCCTGAGTGAAAGGCGCTATATACTAAAATGATTGACTTTCACCATATGCTCCCAGTTGCTCACAGAGGTGAGAAACAGCTGGTTCATCTTGGAGAGGCAAAAACTCAAGTCCCCTGAACGAACAGCTTTTAGACGTTATATTACCAGTTGTGGAATCCATTTCTGATTCGTACTCGCAGTAGCCATTTAGTCTAGATATTTACTTATCCACACATAACTATTTCATTCTCTAATTGCATCTAAATTCTTTGGGGGGGGGTGCGGAAACTGTTATAAAACACGCCCTTGTTACATAAGGGAGCTATATACATACAGCTTGATGGCATACTAATTTATCAATATCCAGAATTATTATAAAGAAGCTGTTTGAAAGTACCAGAACAGTACCAAAGTTTCATTCATTCATGAAATGATTGATTGCATATACTCTGTAGAAATGGATTCATATTTCTGAATACATGTTACTTTATATCCCTCAAAGAGAAAAATACATTTGCACTCAATATGCATTTATAGGATAATATGACACAGGTGTGGTGATATTAGAAAAGAGAAAGCCAACTATAAAGAAGAAAAATAAAAGCTTTACTGGGGAAGAAACTCAGATTTCAGAATGGAGCTGCAGATTTGGAAACAGGAAAATAGCCAAACGTGAAAGATGTTTTTCATATTACAGGGAAGCTCAGTCAACCGAAAATCTCACCAGCAAAGGTCTTAGGAGGGCACGTTATAAGACAAAATCAAGTTTATGACAACTGAGATGTTGATTTAAGCCACTGAGGCCCTTAAGACAGGCTGCGCAGGACCTTGCTACCCAGCATGGAGCTAACATGAAAAAGCCGTGCAGGAGAGACAACATAAAGTAGTCTGACACCCACCCCCTGCAGGGTTTCATGTTGCTGCTGTGTTAAGTGACGTGCTCCTGTTGTTGAAGAAGCATTCAGCACTGATACACAATTTTAAATGTGTCAGTCTTGACGGTGAGCGCTCCCTTTTACATAGCGGCACATGTATGCACCTTCTTATTGCCGACTCTATTTCACATTTTCACATTAATCTTGTAAACTGATTTCATACATTCTCAAGATCTATTCATCCTTAGTCCTAATTTTAGGAATTTATGAGATGAAAAAAAATAAGTTGTGCCAGACATTAAATTTTTACAATTGACTGGAACGGCTCTTTCATGACACGGCTTAGAAATGATACATATCAAAGGACCTGTTACTGAAGAGCCCCGTGGTCAGGAAGGCCAGAGAGAAATTTCTGAATTAGGGACAACTGCATACTTCTGAATGGACCTCATGAGGATTTAAAGCAAAAGATAATCTGGAGTCTGCGTATTTTAAATACACTCTAGCAGCCAAGTTAAAAGCTAAATAATCATAATGGTGATAATAATAATAATAACAACAACAACAACAACTCATCTGCTAGTTAAGTGCCAAGCACGGTGGCTTTAAATAAACCAGCCCATTTAAAAGACAACGTCATTTACATGGATTTTCTATTTAATCACCATCACAAACCCACCAGGTAGATACACTGAGACATTTGTTTGGAGAAGTTAGCTTTGTGGTGAAACGGTGAAGAGTGTAGACACAGAAGGGAACCTGGGCTGGTACCGGCTACAGGCCGAACTAACTGCACGACCTCAAGCGAGTTACTAACTTCTCGGTGATTTGTGATCCTCATCAAAGAAATAGGAATGCTAATGAAAACTCATTGCAATATTAAAGAGTCCAGATACATATTAAAAGCCCCCAAAGGGTAACTGTTACGATTATCCCCGTTTTAAAGATGAGTAAACTGAGGCCAAGACGGTCAGAAACTTGCAAAAGCCACATAGCTAATAAGCGGCAGATCTAGGATTTGAACTCCAGGAGCGTGACTTCAGAGCACAACCTTTTAGCCATATGCCATCAGGGACACAAAATTTTGAGTATCATTGACAAAGAAAGAATTTGACGTTTGGATTTTATAGAAGGTACATGTGTTAAAATTATTCTTAAATTCCTATCCATATTAGCATATGGTTATATAATTACGATCTATATTTAGAATGCAGTCATCCCTTTCCTTCAATTAGTCATAGAGCCTCGCTAGAATTTTAACCCATTCTTAGTTCACACGACTAGTTCCCATTGTCCTGTATTTAAGTCTCCCAGTTTAAACACACCTTGTTTTTTTACTAAGACAAAATTAAGAAGGAAAGATATTGTATGAACTGATACGAATTTTGTAAATCATAAACACGGATTTTTAAGTATTTTTAAGATAAAACTTTAAAATCACAAATCTAATTCAAATTTCCATCCTTTTAAAATTTCAACTTATGGGGCGCCTGGGTGGCGCAGTCGGTTAAGCGTCCGACTTCAGCCAGGTCACGATCTCGCAGTCCTTGAGTTCGAGCCCCGCGTCAGGCTCTGGGCTGATGGCTCGGAGCCTGGAGCCTGTTTCTGATTCTGTGTCTCCCTCTCTCTCTGCCCCTCCCCCGTTCATGCTCTGTCTCTCTCTGTCCCAAAAATAAAAACGTTGAAAAAAAAATTAAAAAAAAAAAAAATTTCAACTTAAAGTTTTAAATACCAAAGACTTAAAATTTCATGAAAACTAATACTGAGGATATTTAAAGACTTTAGTAAGTAAGGGTAGTGTGAATTTTGAAACACTTTCTTTGTTTTCTCTGGCCTATTTTTTTTAATCACCAAATCCTAAAGCGCCTCGAAAGAACTTAAAATCACTAGAGTGTACTTGGTATCTGTTCAACGTACTGGCCTTTAGATATCTGGATGCAATATACCACATGACAGAAAAGTTATGGCTTTGCAAGCGTTTGAGAACATTAATTGTAAGAAAATACCTTGCAAACGACAATGCAGAATCACTTCTCAGGGCTAAATAGATACCTAAGAGAAGAATAGGTCGCCCCAAGTTAGGCACAACTGGCAAATAAATGGCTTGTGGACTGGCCACCCGAAAAATTGTTCCCACTCGGGGTAACTGCTTATCCCCCTTTAGCCTGCTGATTCCCGCCTCACCCACATGGCCCAAATTCAACCCAGGTGAGTCTCCAGGGAATTACACTGAGAAAAACAAAATCCTGAAAGGTTAAATACTGAATCATTCCATTTCTATGACATTTTCAAATGACAAAATTGTATTAACAGGAATGCACTGGTAATTAAAGGGTCCTCCCTCCGAGGGATATACAATAATGACAGTAGGGGTCTTTGATGATGGAAATATCCTGTATCTTGACTGTGGTGTCGGATATACAAACCTACACATGTGATAAGTCACACGGAACTGAACGCACACCTGCCACCATCACCACACACAAATGAGATTAGGTAAAATGGGAGATCTGAATAAGACCAGTGGAGCATTTCAATGTCAATCGCCCAGGGGGATGCTACACTATGGTTTTGCAAAATGTCAGCACAGGGGAAGCTGGGTAAAGTATTCATGAGATCTCTGTCTTATTTCTTACAACTGCAGGTAAATCTGCACTAACTCCATCACAAGTTTATTGAAATTGAAAGAACAAACCAGTGGCAGAAAATGAAAGCGAAAATGAGTGGGGAAAGGTGAAGGAAAGGAAGGCCCAAGGCCACCCGTCTCTCCCCACCTGAGTTGGGCTAACTTTGCTCAGCCCCTCTGTTTCTGGACATGAGCGCATTTGGCTCTCTGCTCTGCTTTCCAATCCCCACAAGTCTCCCTGTCTTCTAACCTACAGACTCCCAGCCTCCCTGCCCACCTCAGGGGAAGGAGCCTCCACGAACCCTGCCGTCCATGGCACCAGAGCAACCACGTGGAGCTCCCTCCACAGTCCTTCTCCAAACACCTAGTCCTGAGCTAGGGACGTAATCCCCAGCAGCCTTCGATGGCCCTTTTTCAAATATAAAATGTGGCTACTCACTGCCTTTGGGGCTGTTGAGGACTAACAACAATAGATCTCAGGCACCGAGAAATAGACCGCTCCTCACACATGTCCAACATCTGTGTGTGGAGATTGTATTTCCCCCCGTAGGTCTTCATGGAAGAAGAGAAGATTCAGGCAGCCCAGAGGGGACTCTCCCAGGCCCCGGGTTGGTAACTCAGAGCAGAACCCCTGAGAAGGTCTGTGAGCAGGTTCCGGGCAGAGAAAGTGGTAGAGAAGCAATGGGATGCGTTCGATAGAAAGTGGGCGGAAGCGGAGGCAGGTGGACAGAAAAGAGGTTGGCTCACAAACAGGAAATGGAGTCGTCTTCCAGAAAGTGTTGGGGCATGAAGGACCAGCGAGGAGGGAGAGTCCAAAATCTAATAAGAAACAACCCCCGGTTTTCAGAAGACCTTACAGCCTCAGGTTTGGGTGTGGGGTGGGACAGGGGTAGGAAACCTGCAAACACGACTGTCAGCTCAAAAGGGCGGAGATGGACGTATAGAGCGCACATGTGAAAGGAACACAGATACACAGCTGAATCCGGCCGGAGGGAGGCAGGAAGACTTCCCGGGGAGGTGGCTTTCGAACTGCGCGCTCTAAAGGAATAATAGGAAGACAGGGAAGATGGGGACGGGAGGAAGCAGGAAGAGGCGACAGCACAGCACAAGGAGGGTACTTAGGTGTGAAATGTCCTGACGTAAGTCACATGGTGGAGCAGGCCTTGCACGGGGGGTGGGAAGATGGGGGACGCCAGACCATGAGGTGAGAGTGGATCAAAAGGCCCTCCAGGAAGGGGCCACAAGGAACTTCATCCTAAAGGACAAAGGGAGCCCATTGTGGGATTTTTTTTTTTAATTTTTTTTTTCAACGTTTATTTATTTTTGGGACAGAGAGAGACAGAGCATGAACGGGGGAGGGGCAGAGAGAGAGGGAGACACAGAATCGGAAACAGGCTCCAGGCTCTGAGCCATCAGCCCAGAGCCCGACGCGGGGCTCAAACTCACGGACCGCGAGATCGTGACCTGGCTGAAGTCGGACGCTTAACCGACTGAGCCACCCAGGCGCCCCATCCATTGTGGGATTTTAAGTAGGTGAATTCATCATCAGATCTGTGTTTTAGAAAGGTCAGCATGCTGCGAAGAAATGAGGACAAACTGATGGTCACGAGAATTTTTTAACTGAGTTCTCTTCATTTAATTCTATATTTTTGAAAAACTGTATGCTCTGAGAACCACAATCACTGAACAGGGGAGGGAGCCTTCTTGGGACTGTTTTAGAAAAGCCCATGTGAGGATGCCATGGAATCCCTGCCTTCCATGCACTTCCTGAACTGAATCTGAGTCCCTTTCCCGCGGCCCCTTTGCAAATCTCAGTGCCCACAATCTCTGCTTACGGCACGTCTCTCTGGGACAATGTCTGAGATGTCCTAAATACATTCAGCAAACTCCATCCCCTTTTAGTGGCACAGGGAACTCTCCCACCCCCACCTCGTGGCCTACAGGGTGGGTTCCTATGGCCGAGGGACTCTGGGCTACAGAGGGCTGAAGGAAACAGCTGTTGTGTGAGGCAAGGGGATAGGGAACAAGGAGCCACAGAGTGTAGGGTGCTGCCTTCTGCATTCGCTCCCAGGGCTAGTGCTGGGTTCTAGGTTGTTTGGGGTTAGGTCACCACCTTTCCAAGCCTTTGGACCACTCTGGATGCTGTGCTGAGACTCACAAAGGAGGGACACCGGGGCCAAATTTGCCTGCAACAGACCTATGTCATTTGGCAAACAGGTGTTCTGATATCAAGGAACTGATTGCCAACATGTAACCATTGGGGGACTTCACATAAATATGCACATCTCAAGATCCTTTTGTAGTTTGGGGGCGGGGAGGGAATGGAAGATCTGGCAAAAATGGGCTCTCCCTGAGGCAATAATATGGAGTGTTGCCCAGCAACTTGTGAGGATACTGACATTGGAGGCACAGATTTAGAATATGAACTTTCTAAAATACAGGGTTTAAGTGGACAATAGAGTGGCTGCTCATTCTTAGCAGTGACTTGAACAGCTCTGCTCCCTTTGTGTGGGAGGCCCTCTCTGGTCTCTCACCACATTCCCTCTAGTGACAGGCTGCACATATTTCCAGTATCACTTCCCATGGGAAGGACTGTTGGTTCCCTCCAGAGCACTCTGTTTTGCCACCAACACACTGGCTTCCCATTATAGCACAGAGACCCACAGCTCAGAACTGCATGAGAGAATTGCTCTCCCTCTAGACAGAGCTTGCTGAGCACATATACCATTTTCTATTCATTATTGTACCAGAAGCATCTTACATGGTACCTAGTAAATAGTAGACAAACGATGAGGAGGAGGAGGAGGAGGAGGAGAAGGATGGTCTTGGTAGTGGTGGTGGTGGTGGTGGGGATATAATATAAGGAAAAGAGCAGTGTATGGGCTTTGAAGTTAGACTTTGCTTCAGATTTCAGCTCTTCTTCACTATTACAGGCAAATGACTTAATCTCTCTGAGCCTTGCTCTCTTTTCCTATAAAATGGGCATACATGATTAATGTGAGAATTAAATCACACAATGAAATAATTCTAACATGACACCTAGATTAATGAGGTCAATAGATATGAGTTACCTCACTCTTTGCATGCTGGTGGGATAAATATCTATGTAAATAGACAGCAGTCAATCATGTTTATTACCTAAAGGTTTCTATAAGGGTTTTGACCTAGGAGCATTTTTCTGAGGAGCGTGGATATCTGGGGGAGAGCATTTCAAGTAGAGACTAGAGTGAATTCAAGGCCCCGAGGCCAGATCGTCCCTGGAATGTTTGAGGAAGCACAAGAGAAAAGTGAGGAAGGGACAGGAAGGGAAAGAGTGGTAGGAGATGAGGAGAGAAAAATAAGGGTACAGGGAGGCAAGTCATGGAGACCTGTAGGGAAGTCCTTGCCTCTTTATCTTTGTAAATCTCCAAGTGAGATAGAAAACCATTGAAGAGTTTTGGGCAGAGGAGTGAAAACATCTGACACCACGTAGCAGGATCACTTTGGATGCTGTGCTGGGAACAGACTGAAACAGGACAGGGGTGGGACCTGGAGGAGCAGGAGGGTGATCTCCATCTCCAGAGAGGCAGGGAGGTGGCTTGGACCTGGGTGGAAACAGGGGAGGTGGGGAGAAATGGCTGGGTTCTGGATTATTTAGAAAGCAGAGCCAACATAATTTACTACTGGATTAGATATAGGGCGTGGGGGGAAAGAGGAGTGGAAAGTGACTACAAAGTTTGTAACTTGAGCAACTGGAAGAATGGAGTTGCTATTTCCTGAGAGTATAGGCGTGGGGGTTGCAGAATCTCTCCAGGCCACTTGGAAGCCACTGGCAAGCTGCAAAGCTTAAATGGTGGAGAATTCAAATTCAAACTGTCCAATGCAAAAATCATGGCCCTTTCCCTCCTGTCCTGCTATGTCCATCACAATATGTTGTAGAGGCAGAATAGGTAATTCTGTCCGGGGTATTAAGACAGACTTCAGGAAAGGTGCAGTATCTGAGCAAGGGACAGAGCGGGGAGACCACAGGGCCATTTTGACATGAACAAGAGCAACAACAAAGGGTGGGAGACCTGAAGGTGTTTGCCATGTATTCTGGTGTGTACTCAACTGTACATAAGGTACATACAGAGTATAGTGTGGGAGAGAAACCTAAAAGGATATGGCGCATAATGGAAGATATTGAACGCCATGCTTGGGAGCTAAAATTTAACCATTTGGGCAATGAGAAGCTGTCGAAAAGAAGTAAGAAGTGAGACGGCTTGGGGGCGCCTGGGTGGCTCAGGCAGTTAAGCGTCTGACTCCCGATTTTGGCTCAGGTCATGATCTCATGGTTCCTGAGACTGAGCCCCACCTCAGGCTCTGCACTGACAGCATGGAGCCTGCTTGGGCTTCTCCCTCTCCTTCTCCCTCTGCCCCTCCCCTAGCCCCACCCCCACTCATGCACTCGTTCTCTCCCTCCCTCTCTCAAAAAGAAATAAACTTAAAAAAATATAAGTGAGAGGACGTGGATTATGTTTTAAGAAAATAACTTTCGAATCAATAAAAATGATTTGGGGGAGCAAGAGATTAGAATCTAGGAGACTAATGTATAATCCAAACCCTCATTACAGTAATGCTATAAAAACAGAAAAGGTATAATTTAAGAAACACTTGGTTGTGAACTTGACAATACTTTGGATTGATCAGGTGAGAGTGAAGGTGGGGAACATGTCAAAGAGATGCAGCTTATCCAGCTGTAAGATCGATGTAATTAACAAAGATGAGGAATGCAGGAAAAGAAGCAAATTTAGGTGGGAATATAACTTGGGAGGATAAATTGCATGTAGGTGCCGCCGAGTTCACAGAGCCCACATGCATAGCCACATGCAGAGTTTTTCAATAGTCTTCAGTCATCAGTAGAGAAATGAAGGCTAGAAATTCAGATTTGGGAGTCATTAGCTTAGACGCGATATCAAGAGATTTGGATTTAAATGACACGACCCAGGAGAAAATATTGTCTAACAGGAAGATCAGTCACAGAACCTTGAGAAACCCTTGCCTTTGAGGGGCAAATGGGAGAGGAGCCCGGAGAAGTCGCTAAAGGACAAGAGGACAAGAGGTAAGAGGAGGGCGTCAACCATGTCAGGTTTAATATGAAATCAATTAACATGAGAAAGAAACTGCAACAGTATTTGATCATAGGAAGCCCCTGGTAACCTTCAGGAGAGCAGTTTTTCTAGAAGAAAGCAGGATTTAGTGGAAGAAGTAACACCTTAGAAATATGTAGCCTAGTCTCATAAGAAGTCTGGACATCCAAGAAATCAGAAATGACCACAGCACGCCTAGGAAGATTTTTCCTTGTGGCTGTTTGCTTGTTTTGTTTGTTTTTAATCTTTGTTTTTATTAAAACATGAGGAAACAAGATGTTTATAAACAGAAGGAAAGGATAAGTCAGGGGTGGGGGCGGGGAGGGAAGCATTGCTGATACAAAAAAGGGAAATTTGATGGTGCTGGGGAATACAGCGACATCTGGAAATGTCACGGAGGAGAGCGGGGTCACAAGCACCCTACGCAGCAAGTCAGATTTCAGAGACAACAGGGGAGCCGAAGGAGAGGAGGAAAGACATCACGGGAGAAAAGCAGAGGCGAGGAAGAATGGAGCTGGGTCCATTCAGTGTTCGTGCTGAAAGAAAGAGCATTTAAGCTCTGATCCTTTGGGGGATGTCATGGGAAGGCACTGAACGGAACAGTCACAAAATCACTTTTTATCTAGATCCATTCCCCCCAGATCAAGAACAGGAGGAGCTGAGATTGCTTCCCGGGGTGAGGCTCCTGGCGAAACAGGAACTGCACATCTGCTTTGACTCCCTTCAAACTCAGCATGATTTAAAATGAAAAGCTGATACGGTATTTACTTGAAGGGCCAAAGTCAGATGGAAAAATTCTCAGTTATGAAATTCCAGCCAAGCCAGAAGAAATCAAAGCCCTGAGGATGACCATAAAGGCCAGTCCAGGCCCACAGTAAGACCGGGATAAAATGGGGATGTGGTTCCTAGTTTAGTTTGTAGGTCTTTCCATGTTTCTGCAACAAATAATTTGGGAAGGAAAAAAGTAGGTCTTTCCTTAAGATAAAAAAAAAAGTGTTCTTTTGAAGGCAGCCAAGACCGGGGCAATATGTCCATAAAACCAGATTTGCCTTATTTTAGGGTTGAAGGTGTTAGGAGGTAACACAGAATGCTGGATTTATGGATCCATTGACATTAGTAACATCTCCAGGGAAACATCAATTTTCCCTCCAGAGAGATACATACACTAATCTTCAGAAATCTGGGCAGTCAGGTATGTGGTGTTTTGCTTTATTTTGTTCATTGAAGTGTAGTTGACACATTTCAAGTGTACAATGTAGTGAGTCCCCAAGTCTATACATTATGCCACCATCTGTGACTGTACAACACTATTACAATACCATTGACTATAGTCCCCGTGCTGTAGATTTTGTCCCCTTGACTTATTCATTCCATACCTGGAAGCCTGTATCTCCCACGCCCCTTCCCCTGTTTTGCCCCTCCCCCCCCCCCCCCAACAACCCCCCCAACAACCAACAATGCGTTCATTCTCTTTCTCCTTTCTGTTTGTCCATTTGGTTGTTCATTTGGTTTTTGGATCCCAAGTATTCAGTAAATAAGCTGTAACTTCTTGCATTAGAAATCCCATTTGCCTCCCGGGACAAAGTCTGTGGTGTCTCAGTTCGCTGTTTTCTGTTCGTTATATGCTAAAGTGATTGAGGGGTGAGTTCATCCAGAATTGTTTTTGCAACGGCAGGGTATGGTTTTATTTCAGACCTACTTGCCTCTTACCTGTTTTACTGATACCTAACACTTTATCTTCTACCCACAAGGAAGGAGTTGTTCTTTGCAAAACTATCTCCACTCACCATCCCTGGATTTAACATTGCCTTCCTTGGAATCTCCATGGCACTTTGCTGTTATATCTCTTAACGGCATGTCTCTCCAAGCGCTTTGTATAGTAGTTATCAGCGCCCTTGGGATATGCCCTTCAGTGCCCTCCCACAAGATCTGGGCACAGAGGTGGGAAGCCCTTACTCACCTTTGCATTCCCTGAAGCACCCGGCCCCTTTATAATCAATCAGTACTGAAGTGACGAAATTAGGAACGAAACCAGAGTAACAGTAGACAGCATGAGTTCACCATCATGTATGGCTTACGGGCAACTGGATGTGCCCTTTACCCTGGAACCGGGATCATCTTATGCATGAAATGACATCTCAGGAGTATACAAGCAGGATGCTAATAATTTTACAGTTACTGTCAATCATACCCTGAGAACTTCTCTGCCTATTTTTCCAAATACCAAATAGAAGGTCCTGAACAAAACAGGTCTAGAGTGCCAGTCTGTGTAGTCCAAATGTGTAGAGTAATGAGACCCTGTAAAACCCTGCTTCATCTGGTGCCAAGACATCTGACCAGCGTGCACCATTATTAAAAGGCTTCCCACCATCCTCAGTCACAATTCAGAGACTTAAATTTCACAAGTAGAACTGCAGCCTGGGGAAGGCATTCTTTGCTGCTAAGGCAACCAGTTTTAGCTCAGCTAGGCAGAGCCTGAGATGGCATGGGAGATTCTTGTGTGTTGAGTTTATTTTTTTTAATGGGCATTTATAATAGTTTTGTTTAAAGCACATATCACAGGGGCACCTGAGAGGCTCAGTCGGGTAAGCATCTGACTCTCCATCTTGGCTCAGGTCATGAGCTCGAGCCCCTTGTTGGGCTCTGTGCTAACAGTACAGAGCCTGCTTGGGATTCTCTCTCTCTCTCTCTCTCTCTCTCTCTCTCTCTCTCTCTCAAAATAAATAAGTAAAATTTTGAAAAATAAAAAATTTAAATTAAAAAAATTAAAAATAAAAAAACATGTATCCCAGAAATGAAAAGAATAGCTTCTGAAATATATTCTGTTCATGACCCAGGGAGAGTGGACTCACCCGGAGGATCACGGAACTAAGGGAAAGATGTTCTCTGTAAAGCACACCTGTAACTCAGTTTGGACAGCTGAACTATACAGGATTATACCAAAGCCTTGCCAGTAGATAATGGAAATTAATAATTATTGTAATAATTTATCCAGTGCCAGTGCCTGCTCTTGGCCAGACACTGTGTTAGATACCTTGTGTATCTAATGTTGACTTTATCTCTACAAGATGAGCACTTTCCTCTCAACCCAAAAGATGAGGACACGAAGGCTTAATGAGGTTCAGTAACTTGCCCCAAATTTCTACCCCTATCAAATGCACTAGCTGGGATTTGAAGACAATCTCATTTCGGAGTCCCGTGGACTTTACCCTCTACACGTCATCGAATTTCCTCTGTGAAACACAGATTCTGAAACAGGAAGGGTCATCTTGAGAAAACATGACATTCATTCATTAAAACAAAGTCCACAAAATGTAAGCATACACAATTACCTGACATTGGGTGATCATAAGTATGCATGTAGCAGAGAAGCCCCGAAATACTCTCCAGCTCTATCACATAGTGAGGAACCGGAATTGTGAGTCAGGCCGAACTCAAGTCGCAGTGCCACGCTTTATTAGCTGTGCAAGGCAAGCACATCACTTAAGTCTATTCTTCAAGTCACATCACTCTAAGAACTGAATGACGTAATCCATATAAAGCAGTAGACTGGTTTTTGGTGTAGAGTGAGTTCTTAATGATTTTATTAATCTCTAGTCACCCATAAACTAGTGCTGCTTCTTTCATCCTCAGGGAAATCGGTTCCCTGACCTGGTGAGCAAAGTCCTTTCAGATCAGGTGTGTGGCCTTCAGCAGCCACATTTATTAACTCTCTAAATGTAGCTCAAACCACCCGGAACAACCTCCTGTCTTTCTCCACCCCAACATTCTAGTCTACAGTTCTCCGCTCTACCAGCTGAGCTACCGAAGGGTGCACTCTCCACCCCAACATTCTAGATCCATGTAACCCACCCCCGGGGAAAAGAACTCAAATCTCGCCTCCTTCCAGAGGTGGTTCTGTTCAGGCATCTGCAATAGTACCATTGACAGCCTCCTGTGGATACCTTTGTCAAGGGTTATCTTTCAGCAGAAAAATGCTTCCGACATTCGGACGAGTATTGGTTCAGGTTGCTCTGCCTCACTCCCCATAAGAACTCACCCTAAATCTCACCTCACCATGAGGCTCCAGCACAGGTCAGCTGAACCTCAGCTGCCTCGGGTGGTGACACCAGGACAGTCTATTTGAGACTGACATCCTGCACCCCATTTGCCTGCCCCACCCACCATTCCCTGGTGCGGAAAGTACATTTCTGTTTTCAAATAAATTAATGCCATAGCTGCCTGGATCCAAATGGTTCTTCAGGGAATATCTGGGGGGCAATTCTGTTGCTTTTTTTAATAGCCAAACGTTCTGATTCTCAGAAGGCAAACATCTTTCTTTTGAGTCTTCTCAGCTGTGGGAAGATAGAGGGTATAGTATGAGAGAGACATAGGGAATAAAAGTGAGAACTCGGGCAGGACAGCCACACGAGAGAGGCAACAGTTGTACTGAATGTTAGAAAGTGAACGGTAGCTCAAGAAAATAACTTGCAGAGGGATTTCACTCAGTTCTGGATGGCTTCGTTATATGAGACATGGACAGTTACAAAAGATGTAAGGTGAGATCATAGCTTTTGGTCACCACGTCAAGTCTGGTATCATTGTGTTGTTCACCCCCCTGGAGTGAGCCACACATAACCCCTTGTGCCCCTTGTGAAAAGCAAGAGTAGAGTAAACTATCTTGATCCTAGTCAACCTGCATTGTGGCTTCTATCCCACAAAGTCCCCAGGCTAGTGAAGTATTGAGGATCACTCTTTCGTTACCTCCCAGCATCCAGTACAGTGTCCCTGGGACAGATTAGGTGTTTAATAAATATGGATTGGGTTGATCCAGACCACTGCTGAGTCACTTCAGGAATCCTAAGGCGGCTGGAGGCCACCCTCCAAAATTCCAAACAGGTATCATCAGACTGAGATTCATATTAACCACTGCTTTTTAACATTTCACTTTATGGTGCCAGAAGGCATCAATTCCTTACAAACACTTTAATTTTTATACATACTTAAATTTGAGTATTGCTGGATTTTACTGGTCCTACGTGGGATTCACCAAGAGAAGTTGAACTTAGCAATTGCATGACTACTTCTAAGCTCACAGCCTTACAGTGGAAGCGGTAAGAAGCATATTACAAGCCCCTTCCCTGAAGATAAGACGGCATTCTTAACTAGGTCACTGTGTCAGCAGCACTGGAGTACTTGAATGGGTATTAATAACTACCCACTTGCCTAGTAAGAGCAAAGAAGAAGAGGGTATCCAGACTGCGCGTGCAGGCTGATCAAATCACAAGTGAATCTATTTTACAGGATACCCAACAGCAGATGTCCCTAAATATGGTGATGAAGAGATACCCACAAAAGCAACCACATAAGGATGTCCAAGCTGTTCCCAAGGCATGCGTCCACAGAATCATCTGTTTATGAAGCACGCTGGTCAGAGAAATAGGATCGTCATTCCAGACAGTAGTTATGCTTCCCAGAGCACATTCAGGAGGTGGTCACATGAACGCTCTGGCTGGAAGCCATGTCTGGGGCCTAAAATTAGCTCTGATATTAGAAAGGGAACTTAGCATAGGCCTGGATATTGGGCCAAAAGAGGCAAAGACACCTACTTATCTATGAGAATGGACCAAGAAGCTGTGGCTAGGAAGCCCTTCCCGTTATAGAACTACTCTAGAGGATAAACCTGTCAATCCTGGAAGGCTCCCCTTCAAAACACCTTGACTTCAAACACACTGACACAGATGTCATACTGACCAAAAAGATCTGTCACTTATTTTGTTTGTTCCCTTTTGGGCTTGTGTGCTCTGAAAGCACACTTCTCTAAGTCTGGTCTTCCAGTTAGCGTGCCCATGCCCACTAAAGCTACATTCTTCTTTGTAGCACTTAATAGAACTTTCAGTGGGCAGCGAACTTGTCAATTAGAATGTAAGCCCCATGAGGGCAAGGGCCAGGTTCATCTCGTTCACCACCATATCCCCAGGACCCAAAAGCCTGCCTGGAGTCAGACTCCCAATAGAAGTTTGTCGAAGGAGTGTGGGCACGTAAGAACACGCAGCAAACATCTTCTGGCCACCCGGCATGTGCTGAGAACTGCGCTAAGTGTCAATTCGACAAACAAAAAGAAGTCAGAAGCCATCGGAGCCACGCTCACTAGATCGGTTAGGAGCAACATCTACCCGCTTGATTAAAGAGCTGAAAAACTCTAAAACAAACAAGAGCTAAGCCTGGATGCCTCTTTTCTCTCCTCCCCTTCCCAAGCCACATTTCATACCACAGTTACGGTCCGGCCCCTGGCAGAGTTTTGCCAATTCAGTTGTTGTCACAGGGGCCAGGGTAGTGTGAAGTGCAGAGAGCAGTTGGTCAGCCATGTGCCATGTCGCCGTGGCAAGGAGCGTCAGTAAAGTTGTTTTCAGGCTAAGGAACGAGCACGGGGTTGATGAAATATTCTCTATGACCACCAGGTGCTGGCTCTTCACAGGCACCTCCCAAAGATTCATCACATTCTCCAAGCCAAGAGCACGTAGTAACTGGGGAGGCTCAGTCGCCTGTCCGGGCCTGCTGGTCACTCACGAGTATAAAGGACATCCCCACAGAGACGGAGTCTGATTGGGTAAAAGCTGGCTGTCTCCTATAACGGTGTGGTGTGGGGGCTGCTGCGTCACCTATGGTGTCATTAAAAAACATTCCGTCTCCCTCCCGGATCTTCAGAATGAGACTTCATCGAGGAGAGCCCATCAATCTTTATTTTTTCACGATGCTCTGATTTTTAAACGCATTCGATTTGAATGCCATGGTTTCTCATGATTTTGTAGGGGACTAGCATAGGGAAGTTTCTCTAGCAATAAGGGGCTGTGCTATAGAGGGTCTGTGAATCCCTTGTTTGTGTGACTTTGGCCTAAGAAACACGCCTGCAGAAGCCTGAAAAAAAAAAAAAGAAGAAGAAGCTGGGGAGTGTGGGGATAAATTTAAAAACAAGAGTATCTTCACCCAGCAGTTAAACAGTAAAAAGAAGTACATGTCTGTAGAAGAAAACAAGTAGGTCATGTTATTCAAATACATAGAGCACATCATGAATTTGGCTTCTGCCAGCTTCCCGGAACTTTTAGGCTGAAATCCTGGGCTAATTATTTTTCCATAACTAATTATAGTTAATTTAATTATTGACCGATGATCTTACCTCTTACAGGAGCCCCCACATTAAAACTTTTAAAACATCCAGCTCTGATTATCAGGGCATGGAGAATTGGGGGCTCCCATACACTCTTAGGGGAAATCAAACATTGAAGTAGGCTTTTTGGAGAAGAAGTTGCTAGTAATTAGCAACTAAAAAATTCATTTTCCTTTTAACTCAGCAGTTTCGCTACTAAGCATTAACCCTTATTACACCAGCCATATTACACCTGTCAATACGTGCCAGTAATATGCGTACTGCTAACGTCAAGACCCCCGACTAAGAAACGTGGTGGCACTCATCTTATTTGCTTTTCGTTCTTTATAAATTTAGTGTACTACTTGTGTAATATAATATTAATTATGTACTATATGTAATAATATCATAATTACTAACAACGTAATATAACATCACTAGCATCAAGAAGGCGATTAACACTCAATGAGTCCCTACCGTGCCAAGCATTTTCCTGGGACTTGAGAATAACCTCTTCAACAAGCCTACAATTTGGATATGATTTTCCCCCAATTTTTCCAGAAAACTAAGCCTCAAAGGGGGTAGGCAACTGGTGCAGGGTCATGGCTGATAAATGCAGAATCAAACGCCGAGACTTTTCCTCGAAACCAGCTCTCTTTTAGACTACACCGCCAGGAAAAAGAACATCCAAGAGCATTAATACTTCGAGAAACATCAGCACTATAGGGTTTCTGAATAAACTTACCTCGCTTCAATATAACACTTTTAAAAATCAAGAAAGATCAGGAACTATTATGTAGAAGGAGCCATTAGAACCAAAAAAAAAAAATCACTTTCAATATTTTAAGCCAATTTTAATGACTTAAAAGAGTGGAAAAACACTCATGATGCTTTTTCTACCTCTTTTCAGCTGCTTTCCTCTTGGCTCACAAACTCCCATCACTGTCTCACAGCAGTGGAAGAATTATTTTTATCTCACAGAGGACTTGGAGATTTCTTCCTAATAGCTCTGTTCAATTCTTGGGTAAATAGGAATAATTCCACTGCCTCTTTAAAACTTTGTCGCTTGTGTGCATTATACGGGATGCTGGGGAATGTGTGGAAATGTGCGGCTGGGCTCAGATTCACAGCCTGAGGTTACAAGGCTCCACGCCAAGTTTTCACCTACATGGAATCATTCGGCAGGCTTAACCACTCTGCCTCTACCCTAAGGAAAATACTAACATGATTTAACTGCAGTTAAGAATTCCAGTAGGTACTTACTAAATGTGGCATAATCTTTTCCATGCGTAGAGAAAAGGAAATCATTTTGCTAATCTTTGCCTCACTCAAAACAATCACGTTTCAGAGCTCAATTCTCCATCAAAGCTGGAACAATTTAATAAACTTCCAATGGATTTGGTATAAAAGATGTCATTATGGGAAATCCAACAAATTCGTGGGTACAAGAGCTTTACCAAAAAGTGTACGTGGCTAAAATACATCAAAAACATTAAATGGTTTTCTTTGATACAATCGCTTTCACCCTTTGCTCGGAACTTCTCTTAGCACTATTCTCTTCATTATTTAAGATCGTTTTGGGGATGTGATGTGGGTGCAGGGGAATACACTAGTCAGTCACATGGAGAGAAGGGAGAAATTCACAATGCAAATGATAGGAGAGTGAACCTCCCAGAGAGGAGAACTACATGAAAGGGGATAGCATCTGGAAGAGAAAGTATTTCTGGCCAAACCTGTGGGACCGCAGGCAATGTGGTTATACCTCTGTTTGTAGTTTCCCTGTGATCTCTTGCCAAGGGCAGATAATTTAGCAATGGTAAGAATAAAGGAATGATTTACTGTATAGCTGATGTGGCAGGAAAATCACTTTAGAGTATTTTTTCACAGGCAATGGAATAGTAAAGACAACAGCCCGGGTTTACAATGAAAAGGTAGCACCATCTATAATGAAAAGCCAGTTCAGAGACCCTTCTAAGGAGTGAAGACCACAAATTTGAAATGAAGAAAATCCAAGTCAAAAGCCAGGTCCATGTTCAAATACGTTTATTTAGAAATTCACAGGCAAATATTTCAGTTAAAAGGACGAACTTAGCTGTTGCTGCTTCTACCAAGATGGCTTAGCAATTTGTGACTTTCTATGGGCACAGCAGTGGTCTAGAGGCTTCATAAAGATCTGGTGGGGGTGGTGGAACAGGTGGCTGCGATCAGTTTGATTGCCTCTTGGGGAGGACGGTGTAAACCATGTTGCAAGCTAAAGAGTAAACCATATGAGTAATTTTAAGGAGGTGTTTAATGCCCAAGGTTGTTAGATGAGATATTTTACCAGTAGGAATGAGTTTAAACACAAATGGCCCTAGTGAAGAGAAATGTGTCAGAAATAGCTGGGGCTAGGGGCACCTGGGTGGCTCAGTCGGTTAAGCGTCCAACTTCGCCTCAGGTCGTGATCTCACGATTTGTGAGTTCGAGCCCCGTGTCGGGCTCTGTGCTGACAGCTCAGAGCCTGGAACCCGCTTAGGATTCTGTGTCTCCCTTTCTCTACTCCCTCCTCCCCTGCTCACGCTCTGTCTCTCTCTCTCCTTCAAAAATAATAAACGTTCAAAAAAATTAAGAAAGAAAGAAAGAAAGAAATAGCTGGGGCTACACAAAACTGAAGAGTTTATGGTGAGACCTCCTAGTCCCGTAGAAACATGTTCTGCAGTGAAGATGGAAGAAAAGACAAATGAAAAACTTCTTCCTGAAATTTAGGAGTTGATGCTATCCTATAAGGTATTTCTCTAATTGGGGAATTTCGATATTTGTTATGATAGGTAAGGACAGTGCAGAGCTACTAATAGCTCTCCAATGGCCAATTTATTCTCCCCTTCCAGGAGAACCCCATTTTTTTTTTCAGGACTGCAATGTACTCATTTACAAAGAACTAAAGAAATGACTGTGTTTTCCAGCCTCCTTTAGTTAGGAGCACTCACAACTGTAGTTCAAGAAATGAAGTGGAAGCAAAAGGGACTGGACAGCCTTTAAAAATTGGTCAAAGGCTATTGACGCAACTGGGACATGCTCCTTCTGCCCTTTTCCTTCTTCCCCCTGATATGTGCACAGGTTGGCTTGGACTCAGATGCCATCTTAGGAGCATAATGACAAGAGACACATCCTGAGAGTGGCAAAGGGGAAGCCCAAATTCTTGATTTGCCAGGAAGCTGCCACTTCAGACCTGAACTACCTAACTCCATTCTTCCTTTGCATTAGCTAAAAATGACCCCTAATTTATTTAAGCATTGGGGTATTTTGAGGAGGAGAGGATAAAGGG